>NC_134483.1:528825474-529085474 GCF_040206685.1 Ascaphus truei
AATATAGCATACAGCAGGGGTGCACAAAGTTTTTTGGCTGCGCCCCCCCCCCCCCTGTGTCTCAGTCCCTGCACTCGCGCCCCCCCCACCCCTCCCTAGAGACCCGGCATCAAATGACGCCTAGGGTCACGTGACATCACATGTCCCAGCAGCATCATTTGACTCCGCATTGTTATGGCGACGTGAGCAGAAGCTGGCTGAATCTCGGTAAGTATAGGTTGCAGAGGCCTTACGCGGTCCCCTGGCATTTAATTTAAATGCCTCTGCAACCGCCCGTGCCCCCCCCCAGAAAAATCCCACGCACCCCCTGTTTGCGTACCGCTGGCATACAGCATATGAAAAATGTGAGCACATTCATGTCTCAGACAGGCCGGCAACCCTGATATTTACCATTATCTATTAGCATACAGTGCTTCCACTGCCGCAAGGGATTCTGGGAAATGATATGAAAATGAGCACACTAGTACTTCAAAGTTATACATTTTCCTCTAATACAATCTTTAATGTTAGGCTGGTTCAGGGGTTTTAAAACCTCTTCCTTCAAGTTGAACTTCAGAATGAACTTTTAAGCACAATTTGAGCTAAAACCTGAGAAATGCTCATCTGCAGATTTGTTTCTTTGTTTCTGTTTTTGTTGAATAAACCGGGCAAACTTTTGAGCTCGAAGTTTCAAAAACGTGAAACCATATTTCGAGGGAATTATTTAGTTTTTATCAGAATTTTGTTGCCAAAACAAAACCAATTGAGTTCGGGGAGGCAAACCAAAACACGAAAATGTTTCAAAAAACAAAACCCAAACACCAGTGAAAGTGCGCACTCTTGACAATCGTGTCTGTATCCATCTTCCACACTAAGTGCAAAAGTCATTACAAATACATGGTATAGTGAACAATCCTATTGGCATTAACAGATATAGCCAACATTATTGCATCCATTACCCCATAAATTTAAAAAAGAAACCACATTAAATTACTTTTGGTGGTTCCTCATTGTACCAGCTTTGAGACAGAGCTTCACAATAATAGGGGCAATAACGTTTGCTCTATCTATTCCTGTAAAATTAAGTGCTCACTCGATTACACGTTACTTTTCTAATGTCATGAGGATTTGGCACTGGTTCTTGGAGCGAGTTCACCAGCCATGGTTCCTATTGGTTAATAAGGACTATACATGGAAACATGTTGAGGTCCACTGCTTCGCACATGTCCCTTTATGAAAACATTCTGCGAAGTACAGATGTAGATAGCCTTACTTTTTTCCATGTCATGACAGAAACTCAGGAAACACACAGCAATGGGGAAGGTGACAGCCATGATGGCACTGCGGGGGGTCCATTCCTTTCAATGTGACCCCTGCAGCATGAATCCTCCCAAGACCCAATCGGTACAATCATGGGACGGCGCATGATTACAACGCCGAAAACAGTAAGGACAGCTACATCTGTAGTTTTATTTTCTCTTTAGCAAAATGGTTATAGATGTTTCACATAAAGTATGAAATGATCGGGTGTAATTTTGTTTTCAGTGTTTCAATGTGTCAATATATACTGTGTATTTAATATACGTGAAACAATCTGCACAGTGTTGGATAAGACCTATAGGCTTTATTAAAATGAACATCTTCTCCCTCGTGAGGAATATATGTTAACAGCATATTGAATATGACACCAAGAGAGATATAAAAAAATATTAGCATGTTATATCATACACGATTTCTCCATATTGTTTCTTTTAACTCTCCCAAATAAATGTGCACTTGCAACTAAAGTGCAATTGTGGCTTTTATTACTTTATATAAACTTTGTTTTGTAAATACGAACATTATTATGGACATGTACTGTAGAAGTTTGCAATGTAAACATCCCATTGTTACTGTGATTATTAAATATAAAACAATTAATGTAAAACAAATATATAATCGCCACACTTCTGCATGTAAGGAGCATGCAGCTTGCGAAGAGATTGGCCATACAAATGTGAAAAACAGAAAGTGAATCCCTGCACTCCCCCTCACGTGCGCCGGCTCCCGGACGGAGGGTAAGCGCGGTGCGGGCCTCCTCCTCACGTGCACTGCCTCCCAGACGGAGGGTAAGCGCGGCGCGGGCCTCCTGACACTCTTGCCCCCCCGCCAGCTTCCCGAACTCACCTCCTGCCCCAGCCAGATGCCACAGGGTCAACGTAAGTCACCCACCGTCTCCCACCCACGCACTGTCACCCAGTCACCCACACACCCACCCAGTCACCCACCCACCCAGTCACCCAGTCACTTTCACCCAGTCACCCACTTTCACCCAGTCACCCACTCACTCACCCACCCACTCAGTCACCCACTCACCCACTCAGTCACCCACCCAGTCACCCACCCACTCACTCAGTCACCCACCCACTCACTCAGTCACCCACCCACCCACTCACTCAGTCACCCACTCACCCACCCACTCACTCGGTCACCCACCCACCCACTCACTTAGTCAACCACCCACTCACTTAGTCACCCACACACCCACCACCCAGTCACCCACACACCCACCCACACACCCACCCAGTCACCCAGTCACTTTCACCCAGTCACCCACTTTCACCCAGTCACCCACTCACTCAGTCACCCACTCACTCAGTCACCCACCCACTCACTCAGTCACCCACCCACTCACTCAGTCACCCACCCACTCAGTCACCCACCCACTCACTCAGTCACCCACCCACTCAGTCACCCACTCAGTCACCCACCCACTCAGTCACCCACTCAGTCACCCACCCACTCACCCACCCATTCAGTCAGTCACCCATTCAGTCAGTCACCCAGTCACCCACCCATTCAGTCAGTCACCCAGTCACCCACCCATTCAGTCACCCACCCATTCAGTCAGTCACCCAGTCACCCACCCATTCAGTCACCCACCCATTCAGACAGTTACCCAGTCACCCGGGGGAAGCCCAACCCTGTCGTCCGCCCCCCCAAAATTACATCCAGGGCAACGCCGGATCTCTCAGCTAGTATATATAGCACAGGGATTCACTTTCAGTTTTTCACATTTATAGTGTACAAATCTATATGATAAATGAGACTTTTGGTTTACATCCTTTGACATTATGGACATGTACTGTATCAGTTTGCAATGTAAACATCCCATTTTCACTGTAATTATTAAATATAAAACAATTAATATTGGATACAAAAATAGATGGCTTATTTTACTAAATGGTGCTATTCCACAGGAAACCTAGTCGTGCCCGAGGACACCTTACGGCCCATTCAAGTAAACTTTATTTCCTATACATTTTCTTACACAAATTACTGTGCGGCTGGTCTGTCTTCATAAAACTACTATCCCTCCTTCTCATGAAGGCAGCACTGAGTAGGGACAATACACACTTGCAATGAAGGCTGCATGATTCAATGCTCCAATAGTCATTTTTTCAGCTAACATCTGTGCCAAGCTGAGCAGAGGAATAAAATGAGCACGATATGCTTGGTGATGCACAATGTGATAGTAAGTGGGCCATACAGTATGTAGGACATGTTGACTAGACGGTGCTAAGTCATAAACTTATATTACTTTATAGCTCATTCACTGGAAAGCAATTGTACGTAATGCATCTGGATAGTTTTGCAATTATGTATAAAAAAGATAATATCATCAAACAGTTCAAGCAATATTTGCCATGAAATATAATGAAAAATAAGTGCCACATCATACAATATAGTGCCCAGAAAATGAACTAATGAGGGAAAAGAGACACTGTGCAGTGGAATGGAAAGACGACTATTCTAAACATGAAAAATTGTGCAGGCACTGGAGAAAGCAAATGTTAAGCCAGCAGCTATTTGCTATTTAGTGGTATTTCTTACATTCTGTAGCAAAATATAGCAGGTTTATGAAATTTGATATTCTCTGAGGACAAGAGATATGTGAACTTACCAAAATTCGGTACGCCAAAGTTTTTTTTTTTTTTTTTTATTCAAACTTTTAGTAAAGTTTGCAAATGTGCCAGACATTCGCTCCAACTTTTAAGCCAGAACGTTGGGGTGAAGTTGTCAAAGTTCAAGAGAAATTTGACACTTTTGCCCAAAGCTTGACAAATTTTGGAGACATAACTGTGACCAAATAATGTAAACAAAATGTGTTATCCAATAGCGCTTAAATCTAAATAGTGATCCTATAATTGAGAATACTTTAAATAATCATGTGAAAATCATGTAGATAGTGATATTTAACCAATATCCTAAGAGTGCTTAGTGATACTTTAAAGTGAATATAAGAGTGATACCGTGCATATAATTTGAATATACAAACAACTTTGTAGATGCTGCTCAACCTTTGATGAGGATTATTTTCTTAATCCACGCAGTTTACAGATATCCAAACGAATCATGGAGCGCAAAAAAATGAACATAAAAACATATACAAATTGTGAAATATGTCTTGAATAGTGATTTTGAAAACAAACTTCATTCATCCAATAGCGTTTATACTCATAGATTTCTCTGTGATTAGGTGTATGCAAAGGTTTCTTTGTGCTGCAATTCTTCCCCCATATGGAAACAGCATTCAAATGTATGGTGGTGTCTTCACAGCTTGCAAAAATGTATGAGAAAGAAAAACAGACATAGTGTAGACTGCAATATAAATTTTATCTGCAGTGAAAGTGAAGAAAATGCACTCACAGGGTTCCAAATAATATGCGCAATTTGATCATAAGATCTACACCAACATCAGAGGTAAACGAGTAGTCTCTCTGCTCAATACACTGGGGCCGTCGCGTCTTGCGCCTCCCGCACTTACGGGTTCGTTTCTCGAACGGGAACTCCAGCAATGACTCAGGATAGGCGACTTGCACTGTGTAGAGCCTCCCTCTAAGTTGCAGCTTGGCTTACGATGAACTTGACACACTCTACGCGTTTCTCCTCCTTGGAGGTTTCATCAGGAGTGTGTAATGGCTAAAGACTGGTACTATAAATACCTCTCCTGCCTTAGCTATTGTTCTGTACTGGCACAAGCGCGCGCTTTCTCAAGGCTTGTGCCAGTACAGAACAGAACAATAGCTAATGACTACCATTATTCCAAAAAGAATGATTAAAAGAAGTGTACTTTTTACAAAATACACTAGGTCATGGGAAAATTGAAAGAGAAGTTAAATCTACAGTAATTAAGAACTATCTGGTATGAGCTGTATTAATTATTAGTCAAGTGACTGTGTATTAGAGTATTTAAGGCAGTCTATCGTGACAGTGAGCCATATGGCTGTATGTAACATTTAAAGTGTTAGTAGAATTAATTTTGGCGTTGAAATTGGAGGTGAAGATTAGAGGAAAATCTGGACTCTGCACAACAACAACTTTGCAACTGTGAGAATTTGACTTGCTAAATGCTGTGATTATTTGTACGCTTCTTATCCTCCAATAACTGAGAAGTCTCTCCTCCTATATCTCACTATGCCCACCCTATTGCTTTCTCTGTTTACTGTTTCCTCTCTCCTTTGTGAACATCTCTGTTCTCTCCAACTTCCCCACTCCACTATTATCTATACACCTGTTTCCCAACAACTTCTTTACCCCTCAATAAAAACACCCACACAAATCCTCTATTCAAACCCTCTATCTACTCCTCCCTGCTGCTGGGGATCTCCCCTAAGCCCGAACCCAGACATACACACTGCTCTCACCCATGCCACCATGCCATCTCTTCCCCTGTAAATTATGTTAACCTTCTGATTTAATACTGACTAACCATTAAACCCGCCATATATAGAAGTACATGCACACCGCTAGTAGGTGCTGGAGGGGGGTACTTATCTGCCGGTGCGCTGTGTCCAGGGAGGTCCAGACATCCCAGAGGACCGTGAGCAAGGAAATGGAAGCAGGCACACGGTCTTTCTAAAAGTGCAATTTATTGTGACACCAAAGGTCCAACGTTTCGGCAATAAATTGCCTTTATCAAGGAGAGGGCAACAGAACATACTAAACAGACCACTATTTATGGAGGGGTGAGTACCCATTTGTGTATAAATAGTATTTTTTTAACTTGCAAGTCATCATTGTTGAATTGCTAACAATAACACATTTTTTAACAGGTCCATTAAAAATATCGCAAACCGCCCAAACATTTGGTAATAATGAAAGTGTTCCCTGTATCATGCCAGTCATCAAGTTTCGATCTTGATCTGAACTGGATCACAGGCAGAAATAGAGCAATTTTTTGTTGTCACCTAACTCTGCTATGCTGAAAAACAAGCATAACTATGTATACATTAGATCACAACATGAAGTATTTTATTGCAGTATTTTTTGCTTTTGCTATACTGTACATATTTTCACTGGAATCCCTAAACATATTACTAACTATCCTGAGTCAATGAAATTGTATTGGCTTCTTTTCCAGGAAGGTTCTGTTAGAACTGGCTATAAAACCAAGTTACAGATGTAGCAGACCTTATTGCCTCTGCTGGTCCATGTCTGTAAGTAGAATAGCACAATAGACCTGCCCCTCCTTTTACACACATCTAATATTAATAAATGGTGTCTGCTGCAGCTCGCGCGTTTTGTGTGTGTGTCTTCTAGGCGTTCTCAATTATTAATATGAGCTACAGCAAATGAGAAATCACTTGTGAGCACATGCACATGTCTCAGGCAGGTCTGCAACCCTGCTTTCCTCCATTATCTCTTAGCATACAGTGCTTCCACTGCAACCAGGGATTCTGGGTAAGGACATGCAAATGAGCACACACCTTTTGCTTCAAATCCATGTTGACATGGACTCCAATAAGCATATGCCTGACGCATTGCACAGCTTTTCAGCACAACCTGGGTTAAAATGCAAAGCCAGTAAACCTACTCACAGACAGCTGTTTTAACCTTTTGGCTCTCATCACTGTGAGGCTGGTTATACTGGCTTTGCCAGTTTGAATCTGGAATTGGTTTTAACCACACCTTAAATAAGTTATGGTGGGTGAGAAATTGACAAAATCCCTCCACAATATAGCATACAGCAGGGGTGCACAAAGTTTTTTGGCTGCGCCCCCCCCCCCCCTGTGTCTCAGTCCCTGCACTCGCGCCCCCCCCACCCCTCCCTAGAGACCCGGCATCAAATGACGCCTAGGGTCACGTGACATCACATGTCCCAGCAGCATCATTTGACTCCGCATTGTTATGGCGACGTGAGCAGAAGCTGGCTGAATCTCGGTAAGTATAGGTTGCAGAGGCCTTACGCGGTCCCCTGGCATTTAATTTAAATGCCTCTGCAACCGCCCGTGCCCCCCCCCAGAAAAATCCCACGCACCCCCTGTTTGCGTACCGCTGGCATACAGCATATGAAAAATGTGAGCACATTCATGTCTCAGACAGGCCGGCAACCCTGATATTTACCATTATCTATTAGCATACAGTGCTTCCACTGCCGCAAGGGATTCTGGGAAATGATATGAAAATGAGCACACTAGTACTTCAAAGTTATACATTTTCCTCTAATACAATCTTTAATGTTAGGCTGGTTCAGGGGTTTTAAAACCTCTTCCTTCAAGTTGAACTTCAGAATGAACTTTTAAGCACAATTTGAGCTAAAACCTGAGAAATGCTCATCTGCAGATTTGTTTCTTTGTTTCTGTTTTTGTTGAATAAACCGGGCAAACTTTTGAGCTCGAAGTTTCAAAAACGTGAAACCATATTTCGAGGGAATTATTTAGTTTTTATCAGAATTTTGTTGCCAAAACAAAACCAATTGAGTTCGGGGAGGCAAACCAAAACACGAAAATGTTTCAAAAAACAAAACCCAAACACCAGTGAAAGTGCGCACTCTTGACAATCGTGTCTGTATCCATCTTCCACACTAAGTGCAAAAGTCATTACAAATACATGGTATAGTGAACAATCCTATTGGCATTAACAGATATAGCCAACATTATTGCATCCATTACCCCATAAATTTAAAAAAGAAACCACATTAAATTACTTTTGGTGGTTCCTCATTGTACCAGCTTTGAGACAGAGCTTCACAATAATAGGGGCAATAACGTTTGCTCTATCTATTCCTGTAAAATTAAGTGCTCACTCGATTACACGTTACTTTTCTAATGTCATGAGGATTTGGCACTGGTTCTTGGAGCGAGTTCACCAGCCATGGTTCCTATTGGTTAATAAGGACTATACATGGAAACATGTTGAGGTCCACTGCTTCGCACATGTCCCTTTATGAAAACATTCTGCGAAGTACAGATGTAGATAGCCTTACTTTTTTCCATGTCATGACAGAAACTCAGGAAACACACAGCAATGGGGAAGGTGACAGCCATGATGGCACTGCGGGGGGTCCATTCCTTTCAATGTGACCCCTGCAGCATGAATCCTCCCAAGACCCAATCGGTACAATCATGGGACGGCGCATGATTACAACGCCGAAAACAGTAAGGACAGCTACATCTGTAGTTTTATTTTCTCTTTAGCAAAATGGTTATAGATGTTTCACATAAAGTATGAAATGATCGGGTGTAATTTTGTTTTCAGTGTTTCAATGTGTCAATATATACTGTGTATTTAATATACGTGAAACAATCTGCACAGTGTTGGATAAGACCTATAGGCTTTATTAAAATGAACATCTTCTCCCTCGTGAGGAATATATGTTAACAGCATATTGAATATGACACCAAGAGAGATATAAAAAAATATTAGCATGTTATATCATACACGATTTCTCCATATTGTTTCTTTTAACTCTCCCAAATAAATGTGCACTTGCAACTAAAGTGCAATTGTGGCTTTTATTACTTTATATAAACTTTGTTTTGTAAATACGAACATTATTATGGACATGTACTGTAGAAGTTTGCAATGTAAACATCCCATTGTTACTGTGATTATTAAATATAAAACAATTAATGTAAAACAAATATATAATCGCCACACTTCTGCATGTAAGGAGCATGCAGCTTGCGAAGAGATTGGCCATACAAATGTGAAAAACAGAAAGTGAATCCCTGCACTCCCCCTCACGTGCGCCGGCTCCCGGACGGAGGGTAAGCGCGGTGCGGGCCTCCTCCTCACGTGCACTGCCTCCCAGACGGAGGGTAAGCGCGGCGCGGGCCTCCTGACACTCTTGCCCCCCCGCCAGCTTCCCGAACTCACCTCCTGCCCCAGCCAGATGCCACAGGGTCAACGTAAGTCACCCACCGTCTCCCACCCACGCACTGTCACCCAGTCACCCACACACCCACCCAGTCACCCACCCACCCAGTCACCCAGTCACTTTCACCCAGTCACCCACTTTCACCCAGTCACCCACTCACTCACCCACCCACTCAGTCACCCACTCACCCACTCAGTCACCCACCCAGTCACCCACCCACTCACTCAGTCACCCACCCACTCACTCAGTCACCCACCCACCCACTCACTCAGTCACCCACTCACCCACCCACTCACTCGGTCACCCACCCACCCACTCACTTAGTCAACCACCCACTCACTTAGTCACCCACACACCCACCACCCAGTCACCCACACACCCACCCACACACCCACCCAGTCACCCAGTCACTTTCACCCAGTCACCCACTTTCACCCAGTCACCCACTCACTCAGTCACCCACTCACTCAGTCACCCACCCACTCACTCAGTCACCCACCCACTCACTCAGTCACCCACCCACTCAGTCACCCACCCACTCACTCAGTCACCCACCCACTCAGTCACCCACTCAGTCACCCACCCACTCAGTCACCCACTCAGTCACCCACCCACTCACCCACCCATTCAGTCAGTCACCCATTCAGTCAGTCACCCAGTCACCCACCCATTCAGTCAGTCACCCAGTCACCCACCCATTCAGTCACCCACCCATTCAGTCAGTCACCCAGTCACCCACCCATTCAGTCACCCACCCATTCAGACAGTTACCCAGTCACCCGGGGGAAGCCCAACCCTGTCGTCCGCCCCCCCAAAATTACATCCAGGGCAACGCCGGATCTCTCAGCTAGTATATATAGCACAGGGATTCACTTTCAGTTTTTCACATTTATAGTGTACAAATCTATATGATAAATGAGACTTTTGGTTTACATCCTTTGACATTATGGACATGTACTGTATCAGTTTGCAATGTAAACATCCCATTTTCACTGTAATTATTAAATATAAAACAATTAATATTGGATACAAAAATAGATGGCTTATTTTACTAAATGGTGCTATTCCACAGGAAACCTAGTCGTGCCCGAGGACACCTTACGGCCCATTCAAGTAAACTTTATTTCCTATACATTTTCTTACACAAATTACTGTGCGGCTGGTCTGTCTTCATAAAACTACTATCCCTCCTTCTCATGAAGGCAGCACTGAGTAGGGACAATACACACTTGCAATGAAGGCTGCATGATTCAATGCTCCAATAGTCATTTTTTCAGCTAACATCTGTGCCAAGCTGAGCAGAGGAATAAAATGAGCACGATATGCTTGGTGATGCACAATGTGATAGTAAGTGGGCCATACAGTATGTAGGACATGTTGACTAGACGGTGCTAAGTCATAAACTTATATTACTTTATAGCTCATTCACTGGAAAGCAATTGTACGTAATGCATCTGGATAGTTTTGCAATTATGTATAAAAAAGATAATATCATCAAACAGTTCAAGCAATATTTGCCATGAAATATAATGAAAAATAAGTGCCACATCATACAATATAGTGCCCAGAAAATGAACTAATGAGGGAAAAGAGACACTGTGCAGTGGAATGGAAAGACGACTATTCTAAACATGAAAAATTGTGCAGGCACTGGAGAAAGCAAATGTTAAGCCAGCAGCTATTTGCTATTTAGTGGTATTTCTTACATTCTGTAGCAAAATATAGCAGGTTTATGAAATTTGATATTCTCTGAGGACAAGAGATATGTGAACTTACCAAAATTCGGTACGCCAAAGTTTTTTTTTTTTTTTTTTATTCAAACTTTTAGTAAAGTTTGCAAATGTGCCAGACATTCGCTCCAACTTTTAAGCCAGAACGTTGGGGTGAAGTTGTCAAAGTTCAAGAGAAATTTGACACTTTTGCCCAAAGCTTGACAAATTTTGGAGACATAACTGTGACCAAATAATGTAAACAAAATGTGTTATCCAATAGCGCTTAAATCTAAATAGTGATCCTATAATTGAGAATACTTTAAATAATCATGTGAAAATCATGTAGATAGTGATATTTAACCAATATCCTAAGAGTGCTTAGTGATACTTTAAAGTGAATATAAGAGTGATACCGTGCATATAATTTGAATATACAAACAACTTTGTAGATGCTGCTCAACCTTTGATGAGGATTATTTTCTTAATCCACGCAGTTTACAGATATCCAAACGAATCATGGAGCGCAAAAAAATGAACATAAAAACATATACAAATTGTGAAATATGTCTTGAATAGTGATTTTGAAAACAAACTTCATTCATCCAATAGCGTTTATACTCATAGATTTCTCTGTGATTAGGTGTATGCAAAGGTTTCTTTGTGCTGCAATTCTTCCCCCATATGGAAACAGCATTCAAATGTATGGTGGTGTCTTCACAGCTTGCAAAAATGTATGAGAAAGAAAAACAGACATAGTGTAGACTGCAATATAAATTTTATCTGCAGTGAAAGTGAAGAAAATGCACTCACAGGGTTCCAAATAATATGCGCAATTTGATCATAAGATCTACACCAACATCAGAGGTAAACGAGTAGTCTCTCTGCTCAATACACTGGGGCCGTCGCGTCTTGCGCCTCCCGCACTTACGGGTTCGTTTCTCGAACGGGAACTCCAGCAATGACTCAGGATAGGCGACTTGCACTGTGTAGAGCCTCCCTCTAAGTTGCAGCTTGGCTTACGATGAACTTGACACACTCTACGCGTTTCTCCTCCTTGGAGGTTTCATCAGGAGTGTGTAATGGCTAAAGACTGGTACTATAAATACCTCTCCTGCCTTAGCTATTGTTCTGTACTGGCACAAGCGCGCGCTTTCTCAAGGCTTGTGCCAGTACAGAACAGAACAATAGCTAATGACTACCATTATTCCAAAAAGAATGATTAAAAGAAGTGTACTTTTTACAAAATACACTAGGTCATGGGAAAATTGAAAGAGAAGTTAAATCTACAGTAATTAAGAACTATCTGGTATGAGCTGTATTAATTATTAGTCAAGTGACTGTGTATTAGAGTATTTAAGGCAGTCTATCGTGACAGTGAGCCATATGGCTGTATGTAACATTTAAAGTGTTAGTAGAATTAATTTTGGCGTTGAAATTGGAGGTGAAGATTAGAGGAAAATCTGGACTCTGCACAACAACAACTTTGCAACTGTGAGAATTTGACTTGCTAAATGCTGTGATTATTTGTACGCTTCTTATCCTCCAATAACTGAGAAGTCTCTCCTCCTATATCTCACTATGCCCACCCTATTGCTTTCTCTGTTTACTGTTTCCTCTCTCCTTTGTGAACATCTCTGTTCTCTCCAACTTCCCCACTCCACTATTATCTATACACCTGTTTCCCAACAACTTCTTTACCCCTCAATAAAAACACCCACACAAATCCTCTATTCAAACCCTCTATCTACTCCTCCCTGCTGCTGGGGATCTCCCCTAAGCCCGAACCCAGACATACACACTGCTCTCACCCATGCCACCATGCCATCTCTTCCCCTGTAAATTATGTTAACCTTCTGATTTAATACTGACTAACCATTAAACCCGCCATATATAGAAGTACATGCACACCGCTAGTAGGTGCTGGAGGGGGGTACTTATCTGCCGGTGCGCTGTGTCCAGGGAGGTCCAGACATCCCAGAGGACCGTGAGCAAGGAAATGGAAGCAGGCACACGGTCTTTCTAAAAGTGCAATTTATTGTGACACCAAAGGTCCAACGTTTCGGCAATAAATTGCCTTTATCAAGGAGAGGGCAACAGAACATACTAAACAGACCACTATTTATGGAGGGGTGAGTACCCATTTGTGTATAAATAGTATTTTTTTAACTTGCAAGTCATCATTGTTGAATTGCTAACAATAACACATTTTTTAACAGGTCCATTAAAAATATCGCAAACCGCCCAAACATTTGGTAATAATGAAAGTGTTCCCTGTATCATGCCAGTCATCAAGTTTCGATCTTGATCTGAACTGGATCACAGGCAGAAATAGAGCAATTTTTTGTTGTCACCTAACTCAGGCTGGTTTAGTCCTACAGTATATTGCCTATGTATATAAATGGCATAGCCAATGGTTATGCCCACACGGATGTTGGTACGGGTAAACCCCATGTTTGCCTTGACATTTTACTAGCTACTAAGGTGGCCAAGAGGGGTAGGCAGTATAGTTTGTGAATTAACCCCTTTGATGCCTGTAATATGCTTCTTTAGTTACCATTGGCCTCAAAGGAGTTAATGTAATGTCTACCATGAAGTTCTGTAATAATTGATATTCTAGAAGCCTATGGTTAGAAATATTTGTAATGTTATCGGAAATGAAGGAATTCATGCGTTAATGATCACATTAATTCTCCATCATGTCAAGTCAAATAATATCGCACACAGTAAATTATTACCTCACCATTGATGTATGTGATATTAACTCAGTTTTAATGGAGTTTGAGTATTCTCGGCCAATAACGTTTGGTAAGGAAATATTCTAATCCCAGGGTGTACAGTACCGTTTTCTCTGTAACAGGAAAGTTTCCCTATCAATCCCTTTAAGTGCTGTCGGTGCTTTTTGCATTCTATTCCCATCAGGATAAGGAGTTTTAGCTCCAGGGGGCCCCTGGGATCTACAATACTTACCGGTTTAGTTACCAGGGTAATATCTCCATCCAGGGGAAACAAAATGGCTCCCATATCTTGTGCCCATGGAAAGCCACAATGTGATCTGATTTGTCCTTTTTCGAGGTGACGGTTTTACTCCTGTACAAAAATGGTGGTTAAAGTGGATTGCTCCTTTTAATGTTCCTCAAATATAACAGTACCATTTGATAATAAGCCACAATGTTCATGTTATGTTTTTGCTCTATACTATTTAAGTCAATAAATGTATTGAAATCAAGTGGCTCTTATCTACTACTGTGTGTATGACTGCATCATTTTATTTATATCTAATGCCAATACTGTACACGGTGCATTACAAATTTACAATACAGGGAAAATAAAGTACAAACAGCGGGGATAAGTACAGCAATTAAATGACAACATAAAATAAAGGAAGACTCGACCCCGAAGAGCTTACAATCTATTGTATCTCATAAGAAAAAAACATCAAAGTGGGCCACAAAGAGCTTACATATCTCCATCACTTTGTATGCTTCTCAGGGTAACGTTTTTTTATTTGTCAGTGTGGATGAATCTTTTATTTTCTACAGTATTTGATTGCGAACATTTTGCTATTGTTTACATATGTCAGGAACCATGAGTTACTTGCTACATTATGGCATCCGTAATGTGCAACCTAAATAACACAATTTATCAAGTATTCCAGCCAGCTGAAACTGAACTTCAGTTATTAACTGCATACTAAAGGGTGACATTGTGAACCATCTGCTCATTTTTTGGGGAAACATCTTGCAAATGTCTCTACGCTGGAGGAAGCATGGGTTGAAAGTTATGGATGTGTCATTTTCAAACTACCTTTACAAATATAGCCCGGGTTCCCCAGAAACATTTATTTATTTATTTATTTAAACTGATATTGCTGATTATACCCTCTTGGCCAGTCTCAGTTCCCAGTTCTTTGAGCTTGCTTATCTGATTAATAGTAGAGTAAATCATATGTGAAACTATATGATTCACATCATAACTGTTCAAGTTTTTAAATCCAATCCATAACCATAACCCTGGACCATGTAGATAAGCTTCGCACAGCACCTGGTTTGTGTTGAAGCGTGTATGCTGTAACAGCAATTGATTAAACTTATTTTCAATGCATTTTGAAAGTAGACATATACAGTTACACAAATAACATAGTGTAGTTATTTTTTTTTCTTTTTACTACATTGTGTTATAGTGAGAAGTAGCACACAGAACATAATCACAAAAGACGCACTTAAATGAAAAAAAAAACAAGGTTTATGTAGCAGCCCTGTACAGGCATAAATACCAATATCTATTTATTTACATAAATATTATGCACAGTATAGGATGAAGAATGTACATCATGATTATCTTGTAATCAAGGTTGCTCTTTGTGGTTTGTTTTTGGTAATGTTGCCAAATAAACTGAAATTAGTGATACAGTTGGGTCATTAGATCAATTCTTGTCTTATCCGCATTCTCCCTCCTCTTTCTCGCGTGAAGTGTGAAGGTACAATAAATACAATATGTAACCATCAGTACACAATATTGCTATCAGAATGGACTCATCACAGGTATTATTGGGTATTAATACTGTACCTATGAAGTCACTTTGCCTTACATACTGTACAGTAACAAGAAATAAAGCATAAGGCAATGCACTGGTTCCCTTAAATTGTATGAGAATCAACAATTGGCTTTGCAACAATGTCAAGGAGACATAAACACATCAAAAAGTACCACCAATCTGTCCAAAATCATGTTGCAATAATCACCAATGAATCACCACTTTCTCCTTCAACATGTGTTTTCCATTCTTCAACAGCTAGCCCTGAGACATGGAACATGCCTTGATATTGTTTACCATTTTTTCGTTTTCCAAGTCTTCTGAAGACCAAAAGAGCTTCTTTTTACATTTGTAATTTTACATTTGAGAAGCATGCAATGAGCAGAACAAGGCGAATAGCAGTGTACTGATTGTGTTTGACCTTTATAAATAAGAAAGTCTGTTTTCAGGGAGAAAACAAAATATAAACTTGGCAAAAAGAAAATCTGAGTGTAAGAACATAATAGCATACAGTACTTTAACAATTATTGGATTACAAATACTGGGGAAATCTCTTTGCTGGCAATGCATCAAACATTACAAAGTTCTATTTTGATATTAGGTTCACGCTGAATGCGACAATTTCATGTTGTTCCTTTTAAGGGGCTTATTTAATAAATCTCACATTTGAACGAAGTCACTTACAGATGCAGAATCTTGTATCTATCAGCAGCCGCGGCACAGTGCTTGCCGGGGGGAATAGCCCATCAGGATTAACACAGTGGGTGTCCCTGCTTCTGAGTGGTACTCCCGCTGTGTGAATCCTACCTGGTTGCGTCAGTCTGCAAGAGACGCGCAGTGAGAGTAGATAGAATCAATCACACTCTCCCTGCGCAGCTCTAACAGGCAATCATGCGGCTTTTATTTTATTTTAATAACATAGTAATGAAGCAGGGGGTCTATGGAACTGATCCGCATTATTTTCCAAGCCCTGCAGAGCCTCGGCTTCCCGAGTTACAGGCCCCGGTATGGGGTTCCGGTATCTCCTGTGCATTTAAATGTCCCGATCACGTGACGCAGGAGAATTAAACATGCAGGGAGCGTGAGCTAATCTGAAACATATGTCAGTGTGCGTCCCTACAGTGTTACCTCAGCCCAGAGTGTGGGAGAGGTCGCTGTTATAGCTCCAGTGCGTCCCTACCTGAGGAGCTGCTTAGCTTAGATTGATACATTTTGGTAGCACTATATTGATACTTCGCAGAGGCTTCTAAACGCACAGCTATATTGACTGACAAAATTTAATTAAGGTGCCTTAGAGTGAGAGCCTTCGTGTTTCGAGTACCAATGTATCCTGCTCATACAGCAAATTCGCTACAGTAAACTCCACATACAGTAATAAGCTAAAAGATACAAATTTAAGGGCAGTTATATTCGTAACCAAAGACCTCCAACACACACACAATGGACTTTGTATCAAACTCCCTCATATCACTTAACCCTGTCACTCTGTGTGTGGCCATAAAGGGCCAGGCCTTCAATACGCCAATCTCTAATTGCAAGTATAATCGGCAATAACCGATTAAACACTGATCTAAGTGCCACGACGCCATTCCACGTTGAATATAAAAAATTACTGATTTTATTGCCACTGGTACTAACAGACAGATTCTTCTATATATATATCCAATGTGTATGTTTCCACGACCAGACACCATAGACCAGTTAGATGACAGTGCTGTCTCCAATAAAATGACCCTTATTTTCAGAGAACAAGTGACTCAAGTATTGCCCAGTGCATGCATTATTCAATTAGATACTATACCTACAGCTATATCGCTTGGGGCACCTAACATTAAAACACAAAAACTGGCACTGTGTATCACCTGATCATTTACATTAGACTTACAGTATATCATCCCACCGGGTCGAAAACCAGACCTGTTTATCAATTAAGTATAAACATAACAGGTTACGAGGAGCTGTATACTCTCTTCATATTGAAGTAGGACCTTTTATTCCCAGTGACCAGCGTAACCACAGAACATTTGTATATGCATAAAGCTTGGGTTAAAACCAGCCCTGTTCATTTCACAGTAGGCTCTAACTAAATAAGTCAGTGCCTGTTAACCCTACTTTCATTACAAGAGGCTTGGTTCCTTGAGTGACCAACAGATTCTGTCTATCTGTGCAAAACTAATGGTCCTAAAAACCAGTCCTCTCTATAGATTGTGTTCAATCACATAAACACTCGCTCCCCTCACACCAAGAAGGGGTCCTCATTTCTAAAAGGGACGAGTGCTTATGTTAAACTATCGATAAGACCAGTATTGTAGGGATTATCCCTATAGAATCCATATACCCATACCCTCTGACTATACTTAGGTGTTTATACCATCCGCACTAGCGGATAACACCTCAGATCCAGCAAGGTACTTATATGATTCTTTCAATTTTATTAATTTTCGCATTGTCTATACTGCTTGTCTGCAATTTCTTATATTCTAATAACTAATACATGTTAAGTTTTAATAAAGACACCACTTCACACATTATTTGATCTGAGTGCTGTCTCAGAGGAGCTCTTTTCTTGCTTTTGCAAGTATTTATTTACTCTTGCAATAGTCAGCAAAGTCCTGAGATGAAAAAGAAGAAGCAAGACAAGTAACAGAGGATGGTCTGAGTAGAGAATCTAAGACTGGGGCCATGGTACTGCAGACTGTGCTGAGGCGTCCGCACACTGAGCGAACAGACTGCCTTATGGCAGTGTTCGCATCCATGTGGCGTGCGGGCGCGTCTGCACGGAAGCAGGAGGGGGCACGCGTTGCGTGAGAAATCAGTTTAACTGATTTCTCAGCGCGACAGACAGGTTACGCGGGCGGTTTGCCCAATGAGGGCGTACCAGCTCCGTGATGTCACTGGCACGCCCCTAGACATGCCCATGGACGGCTCGCGCACCATGGTCAAAAAACGCACCCGCTTCAAGCGGGTGACGTCACGGTCACGCACACCTCCGCACGGGCGAAGGCACCATGTCCCCTGCCTAAGACAGACTAGAGTCTGCGTGGGTTAGTTTTGTGCATGTTGATTTGTGATGGAAAGTAGGCTTGTTTATCCTGGAAGAGGGCAGATTTGAAACAGGATAGAATACATTTGTAGTGAAGAAAGTCTGCGAGAGTATGAGATTTCTTCAAGAGGCATTCAGAGAAGCGAGTGCAGGAATAGAGCATGCGTGTGTGTCAGTTTAGCCAGGGATTGGGTTTAGAAAGGTGAGAGCGGCAGAGAAAAAGCGGGGCATGTAGATCAAAAGAGGAGGATAGGGCAGAGTATTAATTCCTGACCCGATTATCAGAGTCTCTAGCGTTTAACTGATTTCTCAGTGCAACAGACAGGTCACGCGGGCGGTTTGCCCAATGAGGGCGTACCAGCTCCGTGATGTCACTGGCCCGCCCCTAGACATGCCCACGGACGGCTCGCGCACCATGGTCAAAAAACGCACCCGCGTCAAGCGGGTGACGTCACGGTTTATGCAGCAACGAGGGGGAGGTGGAGGTGGAGAAGGGGAGAAGTTAGAGAGGAAAAATTAGATAAGATGATAGTAAGAGAGAGGAAATTAAAAATGAAGAAATCAGAGGGCAAAATATTTTTAGTGAAAACCAGTTCCAGGTAGTCGCAGTTCTTATGTGTGCTGGCTGCTGTCCATTGGCGAAAGCCAAAAGAAGAGGTTAGAGATGTAACACCCTTTCCCTACCCCTAAGGGAAACATCAGATAATAGTGTTACGGTGCTACCTGTTTGGCCTATAGAAGGCCTAAACCTCCGCTCCTGGGGAGACTGGGGTGGCTGGTGCAGCGCCTCCCCGTAAGGATCCCAGCGTAGGCGGGATAGCTTCTCACGAAAACCTGTATACCTATATGGTATACCCAAAATAATCACAACCAGAACAATGTATGGGAAACAACTCTTTACTGTGGTCCCACAGTATTCTCAATAATAACAGCACAGACACAGTAATAGACAGGCAGGTAACAACAATAAGAGTAATTGCCCGCCCCCCTCCCCCCCCACAGTACTGATGGTACCCTGTGCACCTAGAACCTTCCCAAGTGTACATATGAGGGCAGCACTACCCTCCCCTTGTAGTGTTGGTGCACTTCTACCTTCCTGATTACAAGCCTGTACATTCTGTATGTACTTTCTGTATGTACATAAAGCCTGTTACATTCTGTTCATTACTCTATATCAGCGTTTCCCAAATGGTGGGTCGCGACCCGGCATTGGGCCACGGAACGAAAATTGCCGGGTCGCAGTGAGGCTGGCCGCGCGGTGTCCCCCTGCCCCTTCCCCTCCCCCTCCTTCCCCTTCCCCCCCCCCGGCGGCAAGGTAAGTCACCCCACCCAGTCACTGTCACCCACCCAGTCACTGTCACCCACCCAGTCACTGTCACTCACCCAGTCACTGTCACCCAGTCACTCTCTCCCACCCAGTCACTGTCACCCACCCAGTCACTGTCACCTACCCACCTACCCATCCAGCCACTGTCACCCACCCAGTAACTGTCACCCACCCAGTCACTGTCACCCACCCAGTCACTGTCACCCACCCACCCAGTCACTGTCACCCACCCAGTCACTGTCACCCACCTAGTCACTGTCACTCACCCAGTCACTGTCACCCACCCAGTCACTGTCACCCAGTCACTGTCACCCGGTCACTCTCTCCCACCCACTGTCACACACCCAGTCAATGTCACCCAGTCACTCTCTCCCACCCAGTCACTGTCACCCAGTCACTGTCTTCCACCCACCCAGTCACTGTCACCCAGTCACTGTCTCCCACCCATCCAGTCACTATCAAACCCAGTCACTGTCTCCCACCCAAGTCACTATCAAGTCACTATCAAGTCACTATCTAAGTCACTATCTCCCACCCACCCAGTCACTATTTCCCACCCACCAGTCACTATCTCCCACCCAGTCACTATCAAAATCACTAAAAGTCACTATCTCCCACCCACCAACCCAGTCACCCACCCACCCAGTCACTATCTCACAAACCCAGTCACTATCTCCCACCCATCAATGGTCACTATCTACCAGTCACTATCTAAGTCACTATCAACCAGTCACCCACGCACCCAGTCACTGTAAAATCCAGTCAGTTTGTGCGGGAGAAGGGCGCGGGTGCGGGCAATGGTGGCTGCGCAGTCGCTGGTGGGCAGGGGGAGGCGGTGGAGCCGCCTGCTTGGATCACCGCCCATTCCTCTCTCCCCCGCCCCCCACCCCCCTCCAGTCACTCACATCCATCGCTGCCTGTAATTCACTGTGTGTGTCTGTGTGTGTATAGGGGATAGTGTGTGTGTGTGTCTGTGTATCAGTATTAGTGTGTGTGTGTGTATCAGTGTATGTGTGTATGTGTGTATTAGTGTCTGTGTGTGCGTGTATCAGTGTCTGTGTGTGTATCAGTGTGTGTGTGTGTGTGTGTGTGTGTGTGTGTGTATAAGTGTGTGTGTGTGTGTGTGTGTGTGTGTGTGTGTGTGTGTGTGTGTGTGTATGTGTGTGTGTGTGTGTGTGTGTGTGTGTGTGTACCAGTGTGTGTGTGTGTGTGTGTCAGTGTGTGTGTCAGTGTGTGTGTGTGTGTCAGTGTGTGTGTGTGTGTGTGTGTGTGTGTGTGTGTGTGTGTGTGTGTGTGTGTGTGTGTGTGTGTGTGTGTGTGTGTGTGTGTGTGTGTGTGTGTGTGTGTGTGTCTGTGTGTGTGTCTGTGTGTGTGTGTCTGTGTGTGTAGCAGTGTGTCTGTGTGTGTGCATGTGCGTGCGTGCGTGCGTGCGTGTGTGTGTGTGTGTGTGTGTGTGAAGCAGTGTCTCTGTGTGGCTGCGTGTGTGTCAGTGGCTGCCTGTGTGTCAGTGGCTGTGTGTGTGTGTATCAAGTGCTGTGTGTGTGTATCAGTGGCTGTGTGTGTACTGTATATCAGTGTCTGTGTGTGTGTATCAGTGTCTGTGTGTCTGTGTGTCTGTGTGTGCGTGTGTGTCATTGGCTGCGTGTGTGTCAGTGGCTGCGTGTGTCAGTGGCTGCGTGTGTGTGTGTATCAGTGGCTGTGTGTGTGTGTGTATCAGTGGCTGTGTGTGTGTCTGTGCAGGCCAGCAGTGGCTGTGTCTTTGTGGGTGTCTGTGCGTGGTCCGTGTCTGTGTTGGTCTGTCTGTGTGAGTGTCTGTAGGTCAGTGACTGTGTGCGTCTGTGCAGGTCAGAGAGAGAATGAAGGGGGTGGAGAGAGAATAGAGGGGATTGGGAGAATATATGAAATCTGTATGGACATTCATAACTGTTTTATTTTACCTATAGGCGATAACATTTTTAGTGGGTCACGAAGGAGAAGTTCAAAAATAACCGGGTCACGGAAAAAAAAGTTTGGGAAACGCTGCTCTATATAACCAAATCCAAGATCAAAAATGTACCTATGTTTTTAATAAAACAAGTATCACGTCCTTGGATTTGGTTATTTCGAGTAATGAACAGAATCAGATTCTAACTAAGACTCATTATAAGGACATTGATTGCAACAAGTATCTGGATGCAAAGAGTAATCATCACCCAAGGTGGATATCCAACATTGCCTATAGCCGATTCCTAAAACTCAGATGGAATTGTACCAAAGATGTTATGTTAGTCAGTCTGAGACACTTAAAGAGAAGCTGCTTAGTAAAGGCCACCAAATAAATAATATTAATAAAGCTTTTGATAGAGCATTTGCTATGGAAAGAGCAGATACTACTTGGGAAAACTAAGGAGAAAAATAATAAAAGAGAGAATCTTATTTATCACCAAGTTTAATGTAGCATCAAGACATTTTAATGAGATTATTGACAAACATTGGAATGTTCTTCAATGTGACCCGGTTCCAACTAAAGTAATTTCTAACAGACCTAAGGTGGTATAGAGATGATATCCAAAGTAGTTGTATGTGGCGCACAGCAACAAAGAACAGGTCGTGTGGCAAGTGAAAAATATTTATTAAGGCTGCATTAAAAACACAGTGGAGTGTACAACACTCCTACGCATTTCGTGCTGTGAGGCACTTTATCAAGGAGTTCTGTGAGGCACTTTATCGACCTGTTCTTTGTTGCTGTACACCACATACAACTACTTTGGATATCTTTGGACTCTGGACGTGGCTGCACGCCTGAGGACACACAGGGGAACACAGTGAGTACTCTTATTTATTATGGGCTATCCCAATGAAGAAGATAAGTTATGATACTCTCACCCTACATTCCCAGGGAATTATTGAGCCAATACATATGAAGAATGAGAACTACACTTTAATTGAATATATTCCCCTTATGTGGTTACCTCTACATGGATGAATTTATGGGACCAAGCATTTGAGCTCCTGCATAAACCTATACACATTACTGGTATACAGATGAGCAAAGACCCTAAAAAATACCCTAGCACCATCTAGACTTAAAAAGGTTGCAGGCATCTCTGGGATTAACCAAACATTGAGACCCATTGTAGGTCATTTTCAATGTGGCGGTAGATGGACCACATGCAGTTTTGTCACAAATGGGGCCACATCATTCCAATCCAAGCTCTTCTCACTAATATATCCCATTAAAAGTCTAATTAATTGTAATACCACATTTGTGGTTTATTTATTAGAATGTAAGTGCGGTATCCAGTATGTGGGAAGGACCAAACGGAGTCTGAAACAGAGATTCTTGGAGCATAGAGGTAACATCATTAAGGGTGTCATGACACACGGATTGTCTAGACACTTTACATTTAAACACAACATGGATCCTCATGGACTAAGGGTAACAGGCATTGAGCATATCCCAATTGACAAGAAAGGTATTGATAGCCTCATGGCCCTTCAATGAGTGAAACATATTGGATTCACAAGTTAGGAACCATGGCGCAAGGAGAGCTGAATGAGGATATTGATTTGGCTGCCTTTTTATTATATCCATTTTTACTTTGAATTATATGCCACTTCCCCCTTTTTATATATGTTAATGCATCCTACTGTTTATATCAATCCCATCTGGATCACTGATATGCAATAGTTCCCCCTCTACTATACTCCCATTGTTATACATATAGATTGATAAATGTATATGTTTTATATGTTTTTTATAAAAAAAAGTATTTTACCATGTCTTAATTGTTTTTTTAATTATCCTATTATTAATTCACATTTTTAATCTATTTTTTATTATTCCCCCTTTTTAATGCTCATATGATTTGTATTGTATTTACAGAATATAGTTGTATTTATGCCCAATTCATTCCATTTCTTAATCTATTTTCATTATCCTTCATCCAATTATTTTACATATTTATAACTATTTTTTATTGCCTGACATATACATAAAAACCTTTTTGAATGAATACTTCTCCATTGATTTATATATTATATGTAGTTCACTCTCATTTATTGTATACCAGGACAGAACCTATCCATATTTTTAAGAATGATGCTATAACAGATGCAGCAGCCGTTATTCGAACAAATCACAGAGCCGTTTTCGTGTGCGCTGTTGTACTCCATGCGGCATTACGCTGCTAGTTGCCCCAGGCACACGTGTTTATCGCGGTTGCTTTGTTTGAATTTCATGGATTGTGTGCAATTAAATGCAATTAAATGAATTAATTGCATTGTGTACAGTACTGTGCTACTGTGCTACTGTGTCAATTTCAGGTGTTTAAAAGCCAGAACACTAAAATGCAATTATCTGCACTCGACTTCACTTGTGTCTGAAGGCGGTATGGTTGTAAGAAATCATGCACTATCACATGGGTATTCTGAGGCATACACTGCGTGAAGTGTTTGAATAACAGCCACTGCATCTGAACACGCAGCATCACCGTTTGAACCACAATTATGAGTGGGAAGATTAACTCTCTGTTATCATTGGTGGACAGGGGTTATTCATCCCTATTTAAAGCTCAGCTAGTAGCCATAGAGACACATTGTCCTGCCGAAGAAGGGAGTATCCTTGAAACGCGTAGGGCTGTGTATCCTATGGCTTGTGTGCTGTGAATCCAGTCAGACAGTTTGTAGTTGTCATAGAGTATCCCGTGTGCGAGCACCACCAGCCTAAGCCAAGGCCCAGAGTGACGCAAGAAGCACGAAGCGCGCTGTCGTCACTGGACACATGACACGGAAGCAGGATGGCTTCGTTTGCAGAGGGAAGGCAACAGAGCCTGGCATAAGGATCTAGGCAGGATTTCGTTGACGTTGCAAGTATTCCAGCTTGGACTGCACAGCCAACCAACTTACACTTTTGTGTGCCTTAAAACCAGTCACATCTGTAAGTGATTTTTAGCCATTTCTGTTATTGAATTTATTAAACAATCTGCACTATGGGCTTTGCGCTCTGTTCTTTTTTTATTTTCACGGAGAGGAATTTGTTAGAATGGGTGCGAGCATTCCAGAGGGCACAGGAGAAAGGGAGAGTGAGGGAGGTTTAGAGGGAATTGATATGAGGTTAGAGTGACACACCAGGGGGCGCAAATGTTTTTCCCTGCGCCCACCTGCCGGCAGTTCCCCTCTCTCCGTGCTCCCCACCCCCGATTACCTCGGCTCCGGCGTCGTCTCTGGTATCATGACGTTGTGTTGCCATAGCAGCGTGACGTAACATGAACTTGCGGCATCATTGGATTCCTTGTTGCCATGGCGACGTGTCTAAGAAGCCGCCGGAGCCAAGGTAAGTGATGATTACAGAGGTCTTCGCCGCTTCCCCGGCACTTAATTTAAGTGCCTTTGGGAAGCGTGCTGGGCCTCTGTAAAGCCTGCGCCCCCCGCAGTCTCGAGCCCCCCAGTTTGCGCACCACAAGGAGGCGAAGCTGCATTTAAGAGGCGAGGACGAGTGCATGTAGAAATAAGACTGGGACAAGGTTTGGTAGAGATATCCCCAGAAGCAAGGAGAAGAAGCATTGAGAGAAAGAGAATGTGCGAGAATAATTTGCAGGGGCGAGTTTTAGTGCAGGGGTTATTGCTGTATAGTGTCAGAGGGCGCAGATAGGAAAGCAGTTTACGTGGTCTAAGAATTGGAGGAGGAAGGAGAGATCGGGAAATATGAATGAAGTTAGAGACAAAATAACGATGGTAGAAACAGAAGTGTAGTTTGGAAAGAAGAGAGGTTAGAGCAAATATAAATAGCAGAGGAGGCATGGCAGTGGTGGAAGTTTAGTGTTGGGAGTTGGCTGGGGGCTGGGCACTGAAAAAGGAGTTAGGATCAGGGCAATGTGCAAAATGTGAGAGGTAGTGCTCTAGAGTGAAGGGAGCTGTGTATTGAGTCTATGATAGCAAATGTCTTCCTTTCCAACACAGTTCAACTCCATACACCAGTGTAAAGTTGTCTCTTCTTTTTCGTTTCTGTTGAATTCCCTGTTAAACTCCACTTAAAATGGGTCACATTAAAGTCGGGACACTGCTGGCTCCTGCTGTATAAAATATAGTGATTTTTCTAGTGTATTTCAATAGCCTTTAGAAAGTAATACACTCTCCACAGGCTCTGCTGTATACATTTAATCAAAGCGAAAGGTTGGAAGAACACTAAACATGCATAACATATATCTTTTAGATTGAAGTAGTACTAGTAATGCTATTCTCGTTGATATCTTTTGAATGAGGATTGGTAATTTCTAAGGGTTTAAAGAGCGGTTGCTATCTATGTGCTAAGAACTAGTTTAAAAGTAAAGTTCCTCTTCATTAAATAGATAACATTTCATGTTCCAAAGCAGGGAGCTAATATGTGGGAATTCATTTCTACCCTCTTTAATTATACAGATACTGTAATGTTGGATAGTCTCAGTAGTAGCTCCCTATTCATGATGGATGGCCACTTCAGTCGCACTAATTCTTTTATGGATTTTTCTTCTAATTTATATATTCAATTTTGTCACTCATTTTCATTCTTTCGATTAATCATTTTTTCATCCATTAGGACAGTTTAAGGATTGGAGAGGATGTGAGAGGGTGTTTGATACATTAATTACAGTAGTTTCCAGAGAACAGTTACCTAGAATACTATACACAATGCATCATACAACTGTATTGTAGTGCTGTCCGAACCAAATGTCCCCAAATAATAGTTAACAGCATCTTTTTAAAATATCTTCATTAAAGGTGAAGGGACTGTATACATAAAAAGAAGGAAAATTACTATCGACATTTGAATAAAGATCAATGTGTTTTTTATACACGTAGCAGGCTTTAAACTGGTTTAATTCCTCCTACTGTATAAGGTAGATCCCAACATGTGTCAATTTCAAGCTCTAACTCCAAACTCTTGATATTATCTGTGGTGTCTCACAAAACTCTTTTCTGGGGCCTCTACTCTTTTCAGTGTTCATCGATGATCTTCCTGCAGCTTGTTAGGGAGCTTCAATACACATGTATGCGGATGACACAATCTTATATGCACACAGCACTAGCCTCTCCTATCTTGAAAACATACTTCAATTTGACTTTTTGAGACCTGAAACATGGATTTCCCAAAACAAACTGTTTTTAAATACTGACAAGACTGTAACAATGGTATTTGGGACCAAGGCTAAATTTGTAAAGCTTCCAATGACTGAGCTCCAGATGGAACCAACTCTAATAGTATCCTAGCCTCTGTTACTAGTTTCAAATATTTGGGTATATGGTTTGACTCCCATTTAACATGTGGGTTGCACATTGATACCCTGACATCCAAAACCTAGTCAATACTAGGTGTACTATATAAGAACATATACTCCCTAAGTCTGCTGGTCAGAAAGCGTATCACACAGCAGATGCTAATGCCAATTATAGACTATGAGGACATAGTACATGTCACGGCGCCCCAAACTCACCTTAGCAAACTTGATACTCTCCACAATTCATTATGCAGTTTTGTCCTCCAATGCAACTACAACACACATCATTGTGAAATGCTCAAAGAAATAGATTGGTCATCACTTGAGTCTAGGCGCAAAGTTCATCTTTCCTGTCTTGCCTACAAATATATCTGAACAAGCTCCTTACCCCTACCACATACAGCACTTATCATCTGAGATCTGACTCCAAAAGACTGTTCATGGTCCCAAGTTTCAACAAAGTATCCGGCTGCTCCTCCTTCTCTTACCGTGCACACCACAACTGGAACATTCTAACAGAAACTCTCACATCCGACACCAGTCTAAATTCTTTTAAAACTGAAGTTGTCTCACATTTTAATCTGGTCTGTAACTGTTACATATGCCTAAAACATATATTATCTCTTACTGTGCATGCAATGTCTTGTATATAATGTATAACCCTGTTCACTTAATGTAACAATGTATTTGTCATCATAACTCTGTGCCCAGGATATACTGTATTTGAAAATGAGAGATAACTCTCAATGTATTACTTCCTGGTAATAAATAATGAATAAATACATTTGTATTCACACTCACACAGGCCTGGATACATAAAATTAAGTAAAAATTGAGTCAGTATTGCACCCAGTAAAAAAAAAATGTGTATTTGTAACGCACTTTAATGATAGTATACATCAAGATTGTGACACTAATTTACCGGGTGCGATATTTGACCCAAAGTCGCAATGTGAAAAAAATAATGTGACTGTTAACAATGTTTTAATTACTGCATCGTGATCAATTTACTAAAATTTCTATCATAGGCATGACCAAGGTATACCACAGGCAACAAAGGGGTTAAGGTTTCTTCAAAAATCCATGGGGAGCATGGGAACATGCAAAGAAAAAAGGGAACAAAACTAAGTGCAGATGCTTTAAATTATGTGAATTAATATTGTATCTT
Organism: Ascaphus truei; assembly: GCF_040206685.1. Classification (NCBI taxonomy): domain Eukaryota; kingdom Metazoa; phylum Chordata; class Amphibia; order Anura; family Ascaphidae; genus Ascaphus; species Ascaphus truei. The sequence goes on from NC_134483.1 coordinate 528,853,615, forward strand.
GGCTCATATTCGGTGCCTACTCACTATGTTGCAGGTTATTTATAACACATCAACCATGGTAATCTGTTCTTGAGGTGTCGAGGAGTTGGTGTACCTCAGTAAAAAGAAAAAGAGACCATTGCGCAGATCAAAAATATATGTTTCATAAATGAAAAAGATTTAGAAACGGCATCGCACAACGACTATCCAACTTCTCCAATCCCTGACCACGGTGAGTATATACGACCATTCTGATCTCTCTTATCCTGACACAGCTACACGACCTTACTCTGATCACTGGACGCGGTCTCGCGGTTGGAGGTCTGTGTATTCCATAATCCCCACCTCAGCCTCGCGGTCTCATCCTGTTTGTGGTGAGCACTCTTCGTGACACGTCTCGTGACAAAGTGACTGACGCACGCTGCTCTCCCAGACTGGGGGACACCACACTGATCTCACTCAGGCTCCACCCCTGTGACGTCATGAGTAAGGTGCACCATGCGCAGGCACCACACTACCACGGGCACACAAGGGGTTAATTCCATCTCCAATTTCCATTCGCCTGCACTTCTCCCCGCCCCTGCCTATCAGTGGACTGCATATGTCTAGGAGGCGGGTTTCATTAATTACCTTGCACCTGTGTACTGCCTTTTCATTGGCTACCTGCCCTGTAAATACTCAACCAGCCCTCCAACTAACTGGCTGAGCATAAACCCTGTTTATGTACTTGTGTTTGCCTCAAACACCTTGCTGTCTTGTCTTGCATATCCTGTTCCTGTTTTGACCTCGGCTTGTATCTGGACCTCCGCCTCTCTGACCCTTGACCCCGGCTTGCTATTGGACTCCTACCTTCTCTACTCCTGGACCCTGGAACCGCACAAAGACTTTCTGACTTCTCCAATCCCTGACCATGGCGAGTCTATACGACCATTCTGATCTCTCCTATCCTGACCCAGTTACATGACCTTACTCTGCATTCAGGACGTGGTCTCACGGTTGGAGATCGGTTTATTCCAACATCCCCACTTCGTGGTCCCTTCCTGTTTGTAGTGAACACTTGTTACAAGAATCAAGCATGATTCCTGGACACATTTATTGGGGCACCGGTAACTTTGGACCCCAACCTCCTAGGCACAACAGTTCCTCTGAACAAAAAAAACCTTGAAACTCATACAAAAGAAATTCCTGCTTTAATGCATACCGGGAAAGTTAAAAACACAAAAAATGGTTTTACGACATTTGTGCAAATACATTCATTACAATGCAATAACATACGGTTACTGGGTCCAAGAGCTAACAGCTTCCCATGGCCAGCCCCATGCCGCCCGCTGGGCAGGCGCCACAGCATCTGCTAGTACAAAGGTTCTCCCTCACTGGGGGAACAATTCAAAGACCTTCCCTGCCTGCCAGATTGCCCAACACGTCGCCGTACCCATCCTTTGTTTCAATCCACATTTCTATAGTGGCAATCGGCTAACTCAATTATCGTGTCTGCCTTCATAGAAATGCATTACAAACCACTCCAACACATTTTAATACAAAACGAGAACTTGGGCTCTAAAACTTGTTCATACAATTTGGTCCCTTCAAATTGGTTATAGAACTTGGTTTCTATAACTTGGTTGTGGAACTTGAGCCCAAGAATTTGATCTCAGAACATGGTCCTAAAATATGATCTGAGAACCGGTTGGCTGGGCAAGTTTTATACAGGTACACGTTACTCTTGCATACACACAAAACAAGCATTATTTGCGGGAACAATTACAATTATATTTGGAATACAATCCCTAACCTGTAACCTTTCACAATATATAGACTACCATCTTCAGAAATATGTAGTGAAATTACCTTCTTATTTGAGGGATACTACCCACGTACTGCAGGAACTAAGGGACATTGTATGGCAGACCGACTACATCTGGGTTACAGCAGACGTGACATCTTTATATACTGTGATAGAACATAACCAGGGATGCAGAGCGGTTAACAGAATACTAACAAATAATAATAATAATAATTTCTTATTTTAGGAATTGAATTTATTTTATCACAAAAAAATTTTAATTTCAATAAACAGTATTATTTGCAGACGTGTGTCACTGCCATGGGTACCAGGTTCGCACCGAGTTACGCCAACTTATTTATGGGCGTATGGGAGGACGAAAATATTTGGAATAACTGTCCCCTCTGTGCAAGCCTGGTGCTCTGGCGGCGCTACATTGATGATATTTTATTTATTTGGAAGGGGAGTTTGGAGGATTTAGATTAATTTATTTTGTATATCAATAACAATAACAACAATCTCATCTTTACTTGTCAAATCAGCACCACCAAAATAGAATTTTTAGATCTTGAAATTTCAATTATTGATCAGTGTATACACACACAGACATTTTATAAAAACGTGCAAGCTAATAACTACTTGCTGGCTACAAGTCATCATAATCCATCATGGATAAAGAATATCCCCAAAGGCCAGCTTGTAAGACTAAGGAGGAATAATAGCAAAAAAGAAAAAAAATTACAACAGGAATTTGAGCTAAAATCTAAATTCTTAGATAGAGGTTATTCAGGGGATCTGTTAGACAATAATATCAAAGAAACAGAACAGTTGGATAGACAAGACCTTTTGAAATATAAGAAAAAAACCGCTGATACAGAACAACTGTCGTTTATCACAAAATATAACCAAATGGCACCGACCATTAGAAAAGGTCTTTGAAAAGCATTGACCACTATTATGCAGAGATAAAGATCTGGTCACCATCCTGCCAGAAAGGCCTAAAATTATCTTTACAGCACTATTACTCCATGCTAGCTTGCATCCTAGATTGCTCAATCTATCGATGTTTCTTTTTAATATAGGAACAGGATTAGGTTTATGTACATATGTACAATATGTTTGAATCTGATTGACTATATACTGTTATCTCAGTATAATGGTATAGGTGGTAGAATGATCTTCATTCAAAGTATCACTTATTATTGAGACCTTTGAGTACTACTTTGTCAAAAATATTATTTATTTTTCAATTGATTCTAATTTTATTAATTATTATTATGTTATTGTTTTAATTATTTATCATTTTATTTTAGTACATTTATTTTTTATAATGGGTGAAAGATCCCTTTCCTAACATTATCAAATGTATTATTAAGACTAGTACCACCATTACCATTGATATGGTTTATTATGATTTAGTATTTGTATTTCTCTTATTTGTTATTATCTATTGGAGAAATCTGAATGAAATTATGATCTATTTGGTGTTATAGAACTAAAATGTTCTTTTGTTTTTAAAGTGTTGAGTAGGCCTGTTATGATTTGAATGATGGATTACACATGATTTCCATTATTGTGGACATTCTTGGGACTATTTAATCTAAGGCAGAGGGACTTCCCACACATTTTACCCCTGAAGAAGCGGATCAATCTGCGAAACGCGAAGGGTGACGTCACACACCCTGCGTCTCGGCGTTCTGCGCGTGTATCTCCATACCCTGTCTGATCGAGTAATCTTTGGTGCCAGACACCAGCACTAGCCCCCTCCGAAGGCGGATTCTCTCGCGAGAGGCAGAACAGTGTGCTAGAGATTGCGGGCAGTAAAGGTGTGAAGGCTACCAAACCAACTCCCCAGCAGACGGTGGTCCTTTCCGCACACCCAGCGGGTCTGGGTAGGAGAGGGAGCGGACATCCCAGCAGCACATGTGTAGCAGAGGAGCAGCTCTTCAGAGCTATGTCAATGCGCTTGACCTACTTGCAGCTTGTAAGTAGGATTCTTATAGTTGCCAGACGCAGGATCAGTGGATGTTTTTAATGATTATTTTGTTATTTGATTTTTGTCTTTTTATTAAATAGTTTTAATTTATTTTTGTGCTTGCTCCATCACTTTATCCTTTATTGTTTTGGTTTTCAAAGGTGCATTGTCTCTTAACAGTATTATACTATGTTGTTTTATTTATTGTGCTGAGCAACAGCTGGTTCCAGTCATCTGCATCCGTGGAACTCTTTGGGACTATTTCAGCATCCAGTCATTATCACACGGTTGTATCTGTGCACAATTCACTGTAGGGTTAACGTTTATTGTTAATCCATCTACATGTATTATTTTATTTAGAGTAAGGGCGTCCCTATCTTTTGTGTTTTATACAGGGTCACGTTACACTTGCATACCCACAAAACAAGAATTATTTGCGGGAACAATTACAGTACTACCAGTAGCTCCGGTCAGCGACATTTTATAACGGTTTTAACCCCATTTGCCCCCAAACATCCACCCTTAAACTCATGTTCCCAAAGTCCCTGTTCTGCAGCTATTTCCACTAAGGGGTCTGTGAGAGACGTGTGCAGAGGTACGCAATAGAGACTTGTTTTAAGGTGAACTAAAAATAAGGCCTTTAATGCGCCTGCTTCTTTAACACATGAAAATCATCAAAAGTATGCAAATAAGGGGTTAAACAAAGCTTCTGCTCCACTTGGGAGTATTTCTAGGTAAACATATGCAGTCCAGAACTCCCTTTAGATAGCATGTTTCCCAGCCCCAAACATATAGTTTGATATGTGCAGATATACAACAGTCTTAGAAAGTAAAGCTTATCTGTCTCTCTCTGGTAGCAGTAGGGGGGAATCCTTCTCTGCTCTCCTGGTATAGCCTTTTTGTCCTAAGGCGCTTTCAGGTTTTAGAAGTCTTCTCCCCTTGTTGTCTTGTTGTCTGACTGTCAGTCTACAGCTGTCAAGACCTCTCTGTCCCTTCCGGTTTCAGCCCACGTGGGAGCTCAGGAGTCTCTCCTTCCTGTCTCAGGAGGAGCCATTTCCCTAACAAAACTCCAATAAGCCAGGTGCTGCTCAATTAACCAGCACACTGCTGGATTAGACAAAATGGGAGCTGTCCTGCGCTCAAGCCGTCATCCAAAACTGATGGTATCAGTGTGAGAGTCATATGAAAAGATACAGGGAATTCAAATGGACCAAAATGGAGGTCAGAGCTTGATAAGATTGTACTTACCCATGAAAAGCTCACTTCAGACCCCGGTCCTGTCTTCCTCTGTGCTCTAATATAGGTGTGCAGCCTTCGTGGTGTGTAACAAGCCACAGCCAGTGACTGAATTGGAGGCACTTCCGGTTTGAATAATGAATCTTTATTGAACGCACAATAGGACACAGGCTACACCACAGTCTCCATAGACGCCATCTCAATCTGTGCTCTGGTTGGTCAACGACTCCCTCTCCATAGTAAAGATAGCCACCGAGGGCTATGTAAGGAGCGCTGCTGATCAGAGCATCAGAACATTTTGGAGTTTGATGGAGAACATCTTTAAAGTTTGACAGAGTGTAGAGTTTGACGGCGATTAAACTGGAGGAATTTACAAAGTGGCAGCTGTGTGGCCAGCACTTTGTGATACCTGGAGAAGCAGCAGACAGGGTAAACCTACTGAAGCTGGTGCCCTGCACCTAGTGAGGCTAGAGTCTGCCCCCAGGTCCCCGGTTGGTGAGTGTATGTCATTTCTGTGTGTTTTGTGCATTTGCTGGTTGTACCAGAATAAACTCTGTTTATTCAATTACTTGGTCCTATGCTTGGGGATAGTGATGTCGGAAGGTTTTTAGTGTTAAAAGTACTGGTCTCCTGTGACACTCACATAGGAGGCTAGGGAAACATAGTTTGAATGGGTCACAGACCACACACTTTACCGGCCCTATAGGCTTACAATGTTGGCCAGTTACACACAGTTTAGGGGCAGCCAGTCGGGCTTCAACTTAATTATGTGAGGCCGGCTACCCCTACCGTGACAGTGAATACGTTCTTACTCCAGGGGCTCCCTAGTGGGGCGTAGACACAGAATGTTTTGGAGGTACTGTCTAGAGACCTGAAAGGGTATAAAATAAAAAAATTATATTTTTGGTGTGTAATATTTTTGTTTTCACAAAAATGAAAGTATGTACGGGAAAGGATCATGTGACTTACATTTAGCGTGACGTAAACTTTGATTCTTAATGCGTGGCAAACTATTTTTCTAAATTCAGTGAACATTGTGCACACCAAATGTTAGAATTTCTGAAAGATTGCGGTAAGTTGCGAGTTGTACCATAAATTCATTGTGTTCTTGTGTACCACGATTCCCATCGTTATTTTAATGATGGGGCACTTCAGTGAATGCTTTGCACATTTCACTTTTAATATGACTGCAATTGTAACAGTTGACATTTAAAGCATCAACATCCCGAATTGTGAAATTTACCGGAATCAATAGGGCTGTCATCTGCCAGGCAAAGAGTATAATGGATTTGAATTGTAAAGCATCACTAGAAGTGAGAGGGAATTCAATTTACATATATGAGAACCACTACAGAGATAGGGGGATTGTTGTCAAGTGTATTCCTTAATAGACATGATGTGTCCCACAGTATCTTCAATTATTTTTTCTATCATGGGAAATTTGGCAGGGACCATGGTTGCATATATTGCAGCACATTACAAGTGCAAACATACATACTTTAACCTTTTGAGTGCCCTAGGATGTTGTCACTATGTCATGGGGTCTGGCTCTCCACATAATGGCCATGTCATGGACTTCGTTTTGACTATTTTCTACAGGAGATCGCATTCTGGAGCACAGCACATGATCTGAAATGCAACATGATTTGAATTTCCAAAATCAGTGATATCGCGAGGTGCCGTCTGGTGCTGGTGCTTGTCTAGCACATAAAGAGTTAAAGTCAATCTCTCATGCGCGCGCTCACAGAGGTCTTCCAACTGTAGTCACTTTTTTTCAGGTTCGATACCTGGCTCCGTGTGGTGGTTTGGTTTTTTTTTAATGTGCATGTTCATTTGATTTTCTCTTCATAATTATTGTAATTGGATCTAAAGGTTACATTTGTTGGACTGATTAATTAAGGATATTAAAACATGGTTAGGATTGCCTACCTTTCTCCTGTTGACACTGATTAAAATCAAGACTGTTTTGTGCAGACATGAATTATATTACCTTATGCTTTTATTGGATTTTAGGAACATTAAACTAAGTGGAAAGCGATTAAGGGTAAATCCTTTCAGATAAATAAAGGAATAAATATTTTAAAATTTTAACATACCCAAATCTTCTATTAATCCGAGTTCTCCGCCTTTGCTTGTTCCTTCCTCTATTGTGCTCTCGCATCAAGATGCAAAATGAACATTTACTAGTAAATTGGCTAATTCTCTTAACACAGGCAATAACACATGTAATGTACTATAATCATTACTCCAAAAGGTCTCCAAAATCATTACTAATACGCTTTTTGTTTTCTTTTTGCCATTTCTATTTAGTTGGGTTCAATAACAATTAAATGTCACTTGTCTGCAAACTTCTGTTTATGTTCACAAGTAAAAGGAAGACAAAAACTTGCTTTCTGGCTTTATAGCACAAGAATCCTGTCAAATAAGACGCAATGTGGGGAAGTTAAAGGGGAGCGCAACTCAATCAGTGGTAATACAGTATGTACTGTAAATGAAAAAGACACAGCATAGTGCAACAATGTCTCTAAAGAAATATCTCCAATTTCTGTAGGCTTCTATAAATTCAGAACATTTTCTCTGAAAAAATCAAGCATGTAACCCAAACTCAGGTAGGCAGTGGTAGTGGGATGTGGTACATAGATCCAACTTCTCTCTATGCTCCGTGGTCTTGGGGATAGATTCACTCGCTGTGACTGAATGTCACTCAGGATGATGTACAACCATATGTGAATGGGAAACCGAAAAGCCAAACATAGTGTGTACCAGTAAAAATATAACAATTTAATCTATAAAACCATAAGGATGTATGCTTACATCAATAAAATCATATAATGGGCACATAGGAAAAGCGAACACAGCTTCCAGACTCTCACCCCTCTATATTTTTTTAATTTATATAATATCACTTATTAGAATCTCCTTTAGAGTGCTGTTATAAGGTTTTTTTCCAAATAAGAAGCAATGCCAGTTGTTAAAAGGTCTCTACTATATTTATGCTATAATACAGAAAAGGAGATCCCTTATTTAAAACACATCGATTAAAAGTGACTGTAGGCTTTTAATAAAAAGTAGTGGTACTCAATACTCCTCTGCAGCCATTGTTGCAACAAGAGTATAACATGCATGGACTTACAGATATGGCCTTTTTGTTTTTCTGGCTTTCCTCAACAAAAGTGCGGACATCTCTCATTTTGTTTGGAAGATATCATCAATATACATCCCATTTAACTCTTGGCAACTCTTCGTGTTGTTATTCACACTTGTATTTAACAGGGATATGTCAGATGGATTTCATTGTTTGTATTTCTTTGCCTGTCCGGCAGATGGCAAAGTGATTTTTTTTTTGCTTATGGGGTTCGAGGGGGAGGGAGGGGGGTTGTTCAGAAAAGGTGCAGAAAAGGTGCCTGTCTGCTGATACTACAGTCCAGTATGTCTTACAAGAACCCATTGTTATTTAGCCTTGAGCACTCTAAGCGTTATCAAATTTGAGTTGTTGCGTTTTTTGTTGCAGTATTCCTGAACAAAATTGAAAAATGTACACATTTTTTTTCACTTTCCTTTTCGGGCACAAAGATACACAAAGACACTATACGGGACACTAGGGCCATATTTGTAATATATCAAGTGCTTCCAAGAGACCCAAATGGTAGTTTTGCATATCTGATCTTTTTAGCAATTAATAATCGAGCAAATAAGAAAGCCACTGTATCAGAAATATATGACTGTATAATTCGCAATTATGAAAACTACAAAAATTCATATGGCCTGGGTGGAAGAACACGGTTCAATGTATTTTGTCAAGTAATTATTGCTTTGTTCACACAACGCTATGCCTGGGTATTATAGAGGGTTATTGGTCATCGATACCAGCATGTGGCGATATGTTTGATCATGTCAAATGGAGAAGGGTACGAGCAAGAAGCGGGACCGGGACCGAAACCGAAACATTGAATAATTGTACTTCCTAATCTCGCAATGAGCCACCATCTGATGAGCCATAATTTGAGTTTAAAGAATTTCAACAGTATCAACAGGAACAGCCGCCCCCCCCCCCCCCAACCTGAACATACCTTTTGTGAACTAACTGACAGCTTTCAGTAACAATCTCAACCTGATTTTACCTCTATGGCCAATTCTGGCTGCCTGTCCCAGTTTCAACTGCAAAGTAGGTGTGGTTTTTAAGAAAGGTAAATATAATATACAGTATTATTAACTTTTGTTATGACACGAATAGCCAGCCATAAATGCATTGATCCATGCGCATTATAGTGTGAGTACACGCATGCATGTCTGTTATACACTAGTTGTATGTTGAGTACTAAAAGCATTGTTTTTATGTTTTCAGAAATCATCAATGAAGTTTGACAAGTTTTCTAAGGAAGGTATATATAATGTACAATATTGTATTAACTTTTGTTCTCACTGAAGCGAACACCCAGCCTGTAAATCCATTGATACATGCGCACTTGAGCGTGAGTACACGCATGTGCACCTTTGCTATACACGACCTGTATACAGTCGTTAAATCAGTGTCTTGTTTTTTTCCAGAACTGAACGCATCAAATAGACAGCAATAAGACGAGGAAGATGATGGTCGAAAATCACTATATTGTAAACTTACTTACTTTTTTTTTAGTTTTTTTACACTTTTATACACTTATACTTTACTGTATGTGATAGATACAATGTTATCATATTATCACTTTCTTTCACTATTATCACTATTATTGCTATTGACTTTAATAAAAATTCACACTGAAATGTTTCATGTTTTGCATTCAAGGTTACAGACAGTCCATTAAATTAGCAGTTTCCCAAACTCTATCTTTACCCACACGCATAATCTCACACAGTGATCCATTTGTGTTAAATTTCACACAAATCGTCAAGAGCACGACTTACTGAACTTTAGACTGGCAGGCTACATTTTGAACATTTGTTGAATGCATGCTAAAATTATGTACACGTAACAGCACAGTACTGCTCAGATTATCATGATATCCCTGCTTCGGCACAGGTGGCTCAATCAGTCCTGGATGCAGCATATATAGAAAATACATACAGTATATACTGCATGCATACACACACATACTCTATATATATACAAATTTATGTGATATCGGATTGTGCACACATGAACAGGAATAAGTGAAAGGACAGGTTGAGTCTCCTGTGCTGAAGCAGGGATAACCCTAGGGGGGGCATTTGGGGAAGCCTTTTAAAACCTTTAAAAGAAAGCTTTGTGGTCTAGCAAATTAGATTTTTAAGACACAAAAACTCGTGGTCGCTGACTTGAGTTTCCGGACGGTATTGCGGATGACGCCAAATTTCATGTTCTGCCTGCCTTCTGCCCACTGTTTACCCAGGTTAAATCATGGATAACTTGCGGAAATTTGGGTCACAATCTCGCCAAAGGCACAGGCTCGGCTCAGGAACCGTGCGGCATAGCGGAAAAAATAACTAGCCACATCTGTACATATAAATCCTCTCTGTAACCACCTTATTGCTGAAGTCACCTGCATTGCAACATGTTCCAGCAAACAAAGTTTTACGGTCAAATTTAATGAGAAGGGCTACTCCATGATCAACTCAGACAAAAAGGCCTTAGGATGTCTTCCAGCACCAAAGGGTGTCTTATGGAATAACACACCTTAGCAAACATGGGTTTAAATTCTTTAAGTTGCTAAAGTTTTAGTGGTACATAATACCGCTAAATTCTTGGGCTCCTATTCAATATTTTGTGAAGCTGCAATTTATTTGGTCAAGTGAATGGCACTGAAAGGATCTTCCTGGCCAAGGAGAGGACTTCTTCACAAAGCATAGTGAATAGCGACCTTGGTCTATAAAAATAATTGCTAGAGTGAGCAACCAGCTGCAGCATACTGTTCTGAGAATGACAAAAAGACCACTTGAATACCGCCTCTCTCATACCTGAGATACCTGGAAAATATGCTAATTTAAAGTATTTTAATTTTCTTTGCAAATTCACACAAATAATCTCTCTGAGCCCTATTTCAGGGTCTGTATAGGACTAACACCAAGTTGACGTATTACCTAATGTAACTTTAAGTCCCAGCATTGACCATAACGAAATGATGATTACAGATAGAATATGACAATGGTCCATTTTCGTTGTGTTAAGGCTTAACCTTATTTTCTGGAAAAAAGTCCTCCTTGCCGCTGGAATCCTGGTGTTACTGGCGTTATTCTCCCATGGGTATATGGAACAAACAACAACAAGAGTGCAAATCAATGAATAAATATGTGAAGCGTATATTCACCTCTATGTGCACTTCTGGGCGTGATGCATACACCTTATAGGTTAAGATGTTAACCTGTATGATCTATTGTGGCTGTTGAGACCAATGTGCACATCTACACCAATGGCAGAGATTGAATTGTACTGAATTGTAACTTAGCTTTTAAATAATTCCGATCTTCTTCTGTAAGTATACAGCAACCTCACTAGTCATATAAGAAAACAATAGAAAAGACCACAGGGCAAATAACGTTTGAACAACTTTACTAAAAAACATTAATTAAAAATGTTGGAATATCACTCATGAATTCCCTATGAATTTGAAGCGGTGTGAACATTCGGGCCGTCACCAGCCCCTTTTATCTTTGCTCCCCGGGTGGTATGTACCCTCTGCTAGTTGTCCCGTCACATCCGCCTCACCAGGTACAGCTTTGGTGATATTGATATACTGGCGGTGGAGCAAACACACTTTTCTTCTGTGATCGCGCTTGTGCTTCAGCTACTGTACAACGCTCGGATTGGAGCTGTACCATCTGACCCTAAAATGTGAAATCACAGGCCCTATATAAGGCCTGTTCCGTCTCATTTTAGCTCAAGAAGACGACAAGGCAACTTCCGTTGCTGGATTTACCATGGGGTACATTGGATTACAAATAAAGAAGATAGAAGATTAAAGAAAAGAAGAAAATAATGACAGATGAAGATAGAAGGAGAAAGAAGAAGGAAGAAATAATATTTTGGTACCTGATACTGATCTTCGAGGAGGATGAAGTCAGATTGCAGTGGATGACATCGCGGGTCGAAAGCTTCCTGATATGCCGGGATTCGGAGGGGGAAGACTTCTAAAGGTAAGATAAATATTGAATCTAATTGTCTTTTTTCAGGATTTTGATTGTATTTATTTATTTTTATTTTTTTCATTGCCCATTGACTGCTAATGTATTAATTTGTGCCCCTATAGGGTACAGATAACTACAGTGCCAGCCAATGCCTTTTTTGGCAAATGCATGTTTTGATTTGAATGTTATTTTTTCTATTTCTGTTTTTTTTTTCACTACATTGTTTGGTATTTGGATGGTTTGTTTTTATTACATTTTAGGATTGGTTAGCGGTTTTATTTCTTGAATAGTTTTGTTGGTTAGGTGTGTGTTTAATTGTATTCTAGTATTTTGGTATAACATAATTTTTATTTGTTTGCTCTTTTGGTGTTAGAATAATTTTATTAATTTTTTGCTGTTTTTTATAACAATTTTATTACAAGTGTATGTGAGCAGGGGGTCTCCGGAGCAGAACCCGTTGATTTCAGGTCCGGGGACCCCTGCTTCCTGAGATACAGGCCCCATTATGGGGTGCCAGTATCTCCTATGCATGTACTCCCACACCTGTTCCTGCCCCCCTGTCCTGTTCCATTCTCTTCGCTGCCGACCTCTGCTTGGTAGCTGACTGCGCTATCTGCCACCTGCCTCGGACCTCTGATTGTGACCCCTACTATGCTCCTGCTGTTCTGGCCACCGAGATCCTACCCACCACAGGAGTCCTCTGTGTCAATTATCTTTAACTGTGCATGCAATGTCTTGTATATAATGTATACCCTGTTCATTTATGTACAGATACTGTATTTGTAACCATGTATTATTTGTCTTAACTCTGTGCCCAGGACATACTTGAAAATGAGAGGTAACTCTCAATGTATTTCTTTCTGGTAAAATATTTTATAATTAAATGTAAGCCCAATCTTGAGCCTTTGTGGGTAGTAAGAAAATGCCTTGCTACACATGTTAGCTGTCTATTTCTAGATAGATCTTTTGTAGCATTCTTAATATTGCATGTGTGCACCCGGACTCGCCTCCTGTGGGCCAATTGGAAGCTGCGACATCATCGATGTGGCTTCCTATTGGCCCATGTGACGCAGGAGCTTTAAACTTTAAAGCACTGCTTGCTGAGCTAGAGCAGCTACCGGCACCTACATTGGAGGTAAGTATCTCCGGAAGCAGGGGATCCCGGAGATAAAATGAACAGTGTCAACCCTATGCAACCGTATGGGCCCTTTTTTGACACCGTAATGCATTATCCAATGCCTGAATGCGTTATCCAACGCTCACCGCCACTGATTAACATGGGACTCACTTTACAACAGTTTCACTATCCAACGCTACTTGCAGAACAGATTCCGTTGGATAACCGAAGACTACCTGTACATTTATTTATTTAGATTGTTCGTTGATTTGCAATGAACCAATATAGGTTCCTGTTGAGAGCTTAAGTAGCTACAGTGCCAATCAATGGATTTAATTGCTTAGTAATAATGATGTTATGATGTATTGTAGTGTCTATTTTGTTTTATGTATATTTTAATGCTTTTCAATAGGCAAAGGTCCTACTGACTTTTGTTCATTACTGTGGGGGGTTCTCGTATTGGGAGTATGGTGGTGGGGTTAGTTGCACTGGGGAGGGTGGTTTGGCCTCCCAGAGGATGGCGGGATTGGTCAATGCCTCCATTACTATAGCGTTTAGCCACTAAGGTAATAAGGTGAGTAATAAATGTCTTTTAATATTGTTAATTATGTTTTTTGGATTACTGGTTACCACTGATTGTAAATGTGACTATATAGGCCCCCATTGAAAGGGCTTAGTTATCTTCAGTGAAAATCAATGATTTTATTTTTTAAATGTATTTTATTTTTAATGTGTATATTTTTTTAGTTAATACACAAAGCCACTATTAGCTACTGTACATTTGGCTAATTGGGATATGCGGTATTAGTCTAGGGAAGGGGGTTGGTTTGTTGGTTTGTTTAAATGTCCCGGTCACTCTCCAGCTCACCTGACATGACATCCAGGTCACTCTCCAACTGGTGCTTTTCTTTTTCCTGGAGAACACACTTAGCAATTGCTGAGGATAGACAGCTTTGTAGTGCAGCCTTGGCTTCTTGCGCTTTATCTAAACGTCCATGAAGACAATCAATCTCTTTTCGTGCAGATTGAAGTGTCTGAGTTAGGGCATCTTTACCTTGATTACATACATCTTTCTTTTCTTCCACTATTCTTGGGATAAGTCTGTGAGTTGCCTTAAGCTGCAGCATATCTTTTTCATCAAATGCAGACTTTCCTGAGGTTAAGGGTTCATCCTTAATTCCTTCTGCAACTTCCACAGTAATACCTCCTTTCTTTTTCTTCTTCTTCCTTGCTTTGAGAAGTTCTGAAGAATCAGTGGTACTGTGTTCACATTTACTGTTTTTTGAGTAGGAGCCATAATTTCAGACATGGGGAAACCACACTTCCCAAAAAAACAATAAAGAGGAAATGTGTCTTTAAAGCAGAAGCATTAGAATGAACAACAGAAATATTAGACACCGAGAGACAAGATAGGAGAGCTGACCCTTTTGAGACCTTAGCGTCAGTCACAGAGATATCATAAATGCAAGGAAAAAACATAAACAGGGAAACCTGTAGTTATATCTGAATCTTTAGACATCAGGCGTAGGGATATCATATAGACAGAGAAAACCTGCAGTTAAATCTGAATCTTTAGACATCAGGCGTAGGGATATCATACAGAGAAAACCTGCAGTTAAATCTGAATCTTTAGAAATCAGGCATAGAAATATCATAGACAGCAGAAATTACTATAGAAAAAACTTGCAGTTAGATCTGAAACTTTAGAATTAAGCATGGAAATAACAGACAGAGAAACAAACTACAGGGAAACCTGAAAGCAATCATAGGAAGAACTACAGATTGCAGGGAAATCACAGCATGCAGCAACAAAATAATGAGAGCACTTTTTTTCTTTTGAAATGGGGACCCTGTGAACAGCAGTGGTCCAACCAGGGAAAGCAATAAATCAAGGTAACCGTCTTAAATAGAAATGCGAGTCTGGAAATCTGCAGTGGCCCACCCACCATGCAGAGACAATCTTTGTCCAGGTAATGAAAGTCTGAAAATGGCAAAAACAGTTACTGCAGGGAAGGGGTTTTTTTTTTTAAAAAGGGAATTCTTCTCAGGGAGAAAGTGGCACAAAAAACCCTGCAGAAACCTTTGCAGCAACAAAACCTTCAGGATCCCAACTGGGATTTCTAAAAAACAACAAAAAAAAAGTACTTATCTTCCTCCAAGCGGATGGGGTCTGCTGAAGCAGGAAGGCAGAGAATCTGTTCCAGCGAGATCCAGAAGTGGCCTTTGTTTTCTGTCACGGGGGACTCCTGTGGCGGGAAGGATTTCGGTGGCCAGAACAGCAGGAGTGTAGTACGGGTCACAATCAGAGGTCCGAGGCAGGCGGCAGATAGCGCAGTCAGGTAACAAGCAGAGGTTGGCAGCAAGGAGACTGGAACAGGACAGGGGGGCAGGAAAAGGTCTGGGAGCAGGGGCTGAGAACGGGGAGCAGGGACTGAGAATGGGGAGCAGGGACTGAGACCGGGGAGCAGGGACTTAGACCAGGGAACAAACAGGGACAAGCCAGATTACCAGCAAGGGCCTTAACTATGAACAGAATCAATACAGGATAGGTACAGGTACAGATCAGGATCAGAGACAGAAGCATGTGCAATGGAGTCTGACTCAAAACAAAGGAAAGGGAAACAAACAGGAAGCAGAAGTTATAAAGGACAGAGACAGGAGCAACAAGAAGACAGACAGACAGAGGAACCCAGAGCAAACAGAAAACAGCAGCACACCCGGTGGACAATGAAGAATTATGGCTAGGCAGGAGGTCTAGGCGACCCTGACAATAATATATATTATGGGCGTATGAAATAGTTACAGACCAGATTAAAATGTGTGGCAGCCTTAGATTTGAAAGAACTTAAACTGATGGTGATGTGAGAGTCTCTGGTAGGTTGTTCCAGTTTTGGGGTGCACGGTAAGAGAAGGAGGAACGTCCGGATACTTTGTTGAGCCTTGAGACCATGAACAGTCTTTTGGAGTCTGATCTCAGATAATAGGTGCTGCATGTGGTAGGGGTGAGGAGCTTGTTCAGGTAGCTGGGTAGCTTGCCCATAAAGAATTTGAAGGCAAGACAGGAAAGGTGAACTTTGCGCCTAGACTCGAGTGATGACCAATCTAGTTCTTTGAGCATTTCGCAGTGATGTGTGTTATAGTTGCATTGGAGAACAAAACGACAAATTGAATTGTAGAGGGTGTCAAGTTTGCCAAGGTGGGTTTGAGGTGCCAAGGCATATACTATGTCTCCATAGTCAATAATTGGCATTAACATCTGGTGTGCGATACGCTTTCTGACCAGGAGACTTGGGGAGGATTTGTTCCTGTAAAATACCCCTAGTTTGGCATAGGTCTTGGTTGTCAGGGTATCAATGTGCATCCCGAATGTTAAGTGGGAGTCAAACCATATGCCCAGGTATTTAAAACTAGTGACAGGGGTTAGGGTGATGTTAGCGTTGGTTCTAATCTGGAGCTCAGTCGCAGGAAGCTTTACAAATTTAGTCTTGGTCCCAAATACCATTGTTACAGTGTTGTCAGCGTTTTAAAACAGTTTGTTTTGGGAAATCCAATTTTCGAGTCTCAAAAAGTCAGACTGAAGTATGTGTTGAAGGTCAGAGAGGCTATGGCTGTGTGCATATAGGATTGTGTCATCTGCATAAATGTGTATTGAGGCTTCCTGACAAGCTGTGGGAAGATCATTGATGAACACTGAGAAGAGTAGGGGCCCCAGAACAGAGCCTTGCGGGACACCACAGGTGATATCTAGTGGGTTGGAGTTAGAGCCTTAGATGGACACATGTTGGGATCTACCTGATAGGTAGGACTGAAACCAGTTTAAAGCACGCTTCCCTATTCCAAAGCTCTGGAGTTTGTTAAGCATGATAGCATGATCAACAGTAGCCTTTGCAAAGTCTAGTGCAAATCTTTGCAACCAGTGAGTTGTCCCCGTTCCATTCCACACTGGATTTCATTGCAAACTTTTAGCTGGGTAGTTACGGTGGAGTGTTTGGGGCATGGGGCAGGGGACAATTTCTCCTTAGACATGAATTCATGCAGCGCTTTACAGAGACATTTTGCAAACACAGTCCCTTTGGCTTCGTATAGTTTACAATCTGTTTTTTTTGTTGGTACCTGAGGCACAGGTAGATAAAGTGACTTGCCCAAGGTCGCAAGAAGCCGACACCCTGCTTGAAACTCAGTGCCAGTCAGTGTCTTTACTCACTGAGCCACTCCTCCCTAATTTAATTCAAAACGGGGACCCCTAAGGGGTTAAATGAAGATGTAAACATAACAGCATTTATTTGCGAGTGATCTGGATCCATGTAGGGATAAGATATCTCTGGGACATATGATTCTTTTGGGAAATACTCTTTGGTCACTGATATATTTGCCTATACATTCTAATTTGACCCTTTATCATGTTTATGATGACTCTTATTGGGTTAATGGAAGTCTAGAGCTTTACAGTAATGAATCTGTCTACAATGATTTAATCTTTTTCAGTGATAGGATATTGTTATGGTATATGGACTTCATGGGACTCATTCAATTATCACTGATATGTTAGTTGATGTACGGTATTAGACTTGACTATTTAGTTTGTCTCCTTTTCTTTTTTATCCTTTTTTGACGTGTGTATGGTCTGTGTGTATAAGACGGCAGTGATGTGTTATTGACTAAGCTGCATGGCGATAACCCCCAATAACCTAGTGCATGCTGGGATGCTGACACTGAGAGTCGTCATTTGATGCTGACAAACAGCTGATTCCGGTAGTGTGTGTTCACAGAAGAGGAACAGCTGATACCTACAGCAGTCTGACTTCCTGATGCTCATGTTATCTTCCACTAATTCGTCTTTATTTATTACTGACTACAGGCCCTGAATTTGACCCTGGCATTTCATTACAGTATCATTATGTCTACCTTCCAGTGGATGTCCACCATGAGGTCTGCAGAGGTGGTCTGTATTGCAGGATCACAGAACTTTTTCTGTGATGCCCATATGAACTGTGTTGATATTAGGGATTTGGAAGTATTCTGCCATTAGTTTAGCTTTATTATCAGCTAGCTCTTCATAGCGTTGGGTCCATACTTGCTACTCTGGACTGCTTTTTCACCCCATAACTACATCATGATGAGGGGTGCTGTATCGCTACAGCTTAGTGATTTTTGACTTCATGCATCAATGTTTATCGCTTCCTGGGAGTTCTTGTACAAGTTCTTTGTTAAGTATTATTTGCCTGATTGCATGTACTCGGTGGCATCTATCATATACCTCCTGAGGGGATATCACATTACCCCTCAGAATTTATGCATCTCTGAGCTATGATTGGTCAGCACTGGTTTATACAGTATATTTATGTATTTTTTTTGTTCATGACATATACTGTATATTTGTGAATGTTAAGTTATCTGTCACCGTTGGTCCTCATTATCTTAATACATTGTTTTGATATTTTTGGCAATTACCGTGAGTCCTTTATTTGGAGATTCGGGTGCCCCATCTTTTGGGGCCCACAATGTTCTTTTTTATTGCTAAATGCTTGGTTCTCTAAGGATTGCACTGTTTTTCAAGTCAGTAATTCAGATGTAATACAAATTATACTGCAGTATGACATTTTTACCTGTTACTTTTTTCAATACATTATATCTATTCTCTTTGACAATTGATCTCACATTAATGTGTGACCTTTGTTATAGTCGGCCTCATCTACAGTATGTGAATGTCATTTATTTGTCTGCCTTATCTTTTCTTGCTCATTACATTCCTTACATTGTTGCAAACATAAAAATGTATCAATCACTGTGGATGTGAACGTCACTGTGAATTGACAGGTACTGTACTTTTTAACATATGTTACAAACGGTTCCATATTGTATTTGATTCTCAGGAGTGATCAATTTCCTTGAATACGACTTAACACACTTACATCCCACATCTAGTATTGCCCTATTTCTGCTAACAGCCCAGAACTCTTGTAATGTATACCGGGGGGTGTCAGGCCTTCCAGGATTACCACAGGAGCCTTTCTCCATCTGTTAAGATCTTTACTAAGCTTGATCTCTCGGGGGCTTATAATTTCATTCATACTTTAATACATAATTTAATTCTTTTTTTTTTTTTTTTTTCAAATGAATTTTTATTAAAATGTTTAGGGAGAGGGGGAAATGAAGAAGATAAAAGATGGGAGGGGAGGGAGGGTACAAAAAATAGAGACGGGAGAAAGAACACATCCATTTAGAATTTTACCTATGAAATCATCTTATAATATTCATTCACACAGTTAATATATATAGCATTTTTTACAACAAAATTAGGTGGGTATTAATTTCTGCTTGACAAGCACCCAAAATCCAAGGAAACCACACCTTCTGGAAATCTGCGCAGGTGTTGTTATTAAGACTAACCAATTTTTCCATGTAACAAATCTGCCAGACTTTATTTTTAACTTTAGGGATTGAGGGAATAGTTGGTTGCTTCCATACAGCCGCTAGTTCGCGTCTTGCGGCTGCAGATATGTGGCACAGTAATTTATTCTCATGTCTCGTAAGGAGGTGATACCTAATTTAATTCTGACTGGCGGATGAGTAGAAAACTGCATTCTGATTCCGCTATGGACACTACAAATACTTGTTCATGCCTTTATGAACAAAGAACTCATGGCCATTAAGTCTGCCTTTTCTTTCTCCTAGAAGGAGCCACTTACCCGGTTAATGTCCTTACTGATCATTGGAACTTTGTGTTTATTCGATCAGCAAAGAGACTTTCTGCCCGACAAGCCCGGTCGGCCAAGTCCTTTCACGATTTCATTTTCTTACAATCCTTGTTCTAAGGATGGGAAAGCAGATGCTCTTTCCAGGTTCTCTTCTGCTTTTTCTTCAAGTTGTGAATATGAAAAACATCCTGCCTAAAAATCATTTCCTTTGCACCATATTTTCTTCTGATCTTCTCTCACATATTAAAATATCAAGCATTGGACTGGAGATTCTAAAGTTTATGCATTATTCAAACCTGCCCGCCATCTGGGTATGCACAAGACATAGGAACTATTGCCCCACTCCTTCTGGTGGTCCAAATGTAAACAATATGTACTGTCCTGGAACAGGATTTCATATTGCTGTCTCCCTTTAGTGCTCATAGGATTCATGTCTCTCTAGTTTAGCTGCCTGTTTTTTTCCCTGTCCCAGCAGCTAGCTGCACATGAATAGGCAACATTAGTGTTACATGTTGTTTACACAGCCCTAGTCAGTGTTGGTTGCCTGCAACCTCCTATTCTCCTAGCTGTGAGTGGGCTATTCCTAATCCCCTTCTCCTGCAGCTTTGCCTGATAGCTGTATTTGGATGTCAGCCTTCCCTGCAACTTCATTCCTAGTGCAGATGGAATGGATACATTGTGTTGATTTCTCTCTCCAGTCTGCCAGTACTCTGGTTGCCCTGGCAACATCTCCAGTCCTCCAAGTTAATGGACTTTACCATTCCCCCCTGTCCCTGCTGACAGTTGATTTAGCCTTATCCTATCCCTGTGTGACAAGCAGTACACACTTCCTTTTCCTTCTGACACTTTCTGTGTGAGTACGTTCCATGTTACACCCCTGGCAAGGCCCAATCCTTTTTACCTTTCCCTACTATCAAGCACTCTCACTATAGAGACACTCTCTCACAACACCATCATCTACAAGTGCCTTTGTGTATCTATGCTTTCCCCAATAAAGTGAAGAAAAGACAAAGAACTTGTGCTTGTAAAAGAAACGAGTTAAGCTATCTGGGGCTATTCACACATCACACGTGACCCTGGCTTCAGAATATGTACATTCTGTATATTTGTACTATCCTGTGAGACTTTTGCCAGAAACAAGACACCTCGTGCCTCCCTTTTGGGTTTATTATAGTCACTTCCAGTACCTACATGTCAATGGGGATTATCTCAATGGACTTCATAGTGGAATTGCCTCAATCCAGATTGAACAATACCATCTTGATAGTGGAAGAACATCTTATTAAGATCAGTCACTTCATCGTCACCACAAGTCTTCCTACAGCGGACAAGACTGTCGATTTGATAATCCAAGGAATCTTCCACCTTCATGGTATAACGGATTCAATTTTATCTAATCCAGGAATCACATCTACGTTATGGAAAGCTTTTTGCTCTATTCTGGGAATCAGCCTGAATTTGTCCTGCGTTTTTTAACCCACAATCTAATTCTCCAAACAGAAAGGACTAATTATATTGTGCTGTTCTGTAAATTACCTCCAAGACGACAAGATCGAGTTTTTACCTATCACAGAGTTTGCGTACAATAATGCTCAACATACCGGTAGCTTGATTTTACAGAGTATATTGTTGGCAAATTATGGGTTTCGTTCCACGCCTTTCTTCCATGCCTATATCCTTGCCCCATTCCTGGTGTCTCAAAATGAAGATTCAGTAAACTTTTAAATAATCTTCTTCTTCTTTTTGTTCAGGGAACAATGTAAATGGACTGTTGACCAGAACAAAAGACAAGTCCCTGTTTTTCACGATTGAAATAAAGTCTTGCTCTCCACCAAGAATCTACATTTTAAGGATTTCTACCATTAAGCAGCTTGGCCAGAAATGTATTAGTGTTTTCAAGATCTCTACCTAACCATTTTGTTTAATTCTGTCTAGAGCTCCCTCATTCCATGAAAGTACATCCCATGTACAATGCTTTCACTGCTGAAACCTTTCCTGAGAGATTCCTTTTCCTGGGTGCATCCTTCCAACTCTTGACCGTCCAGATCGATGGCGAAGAAGAACTTGTGAGAGAGAAAATCCTGGTGTCAGGATCGCGCATGGTTCACGCCAACTCGGTGCATCATACCAATCATCTGGAGGGGTGCGCGGACTCCCGCCTACGTGCATGCACGCAGTACAGACAATTCTCCCGGACACGTGCCCACGACAGCATCAAAGAGCAAAACCTTAGCGATGGTGCACCCACTGTGCACCGCACGCTCCCCACACGTCACGCGCTCCCTGTGCGTGCATGCCATTTTGCAATTAATGACGGGACAAGTCTCTGCTGCCTCACACCTGAATCAAAGGTAACTTCATCCTATCGGCTTTCTACTTACTTCTGGCACACGCCTACCTGCCTCTTCTTCATTGGTTCATCTCCCTATTTATATCCATCCAGTCCTCTGTTTTGTTGCTGAGTATAGACCCTTGTTTATGCACTGTTCTAATTGTAGCCGAGCTTGCTTGTATCGGAACCAGTCTTGATCTCCATTGTGACCCCTGCCTGTACCTGACCTGTCTCTTCTACATCCCTGATTTTCGTCTCGTTATTGGATTTCTGCTCTCTCCGCTACATGACCACAGCTTATGGACTATGACTATTCTCCTCTCTCCAACCTCGTACCACGACAAGTACTCTGACCTAACTACACTGACCCGGCCACACATCCCTGATTCTGCTATCCGTATCTGGCCCTGTGGTTGTATACATCCCCACCTCAGCCCCGCAGTCTAGTCCAGGTTGTAGTGAGCATCCGTGACATTATGCTCAGCCTAAAAAACCTGGACCCCGCTGAGTTGGATCGATAACTGCAGAAGATTGAGGCTATGTTTAAACAAGTGGAGGGATGTCTGAATCAGAAAAAACAGCTTATGGAGGGGCTCCAACGTGCTCTAGTGGTGTAACGCCTGTATGCCCGCAGACCTGGACAGTCCCCAGTACTGTGGTGGGTAAGGGTATAACACGCACCCACAGCAGTGAGGCATGCCCGGAGTGTGGTAATAGCGTTGCCGGGCCTGGTGAGTAAGGGTTAACGTAATACTTGCTGAGTCCGGGGTGCCAGAGGTCAGAGGGTAATGTCCAAGTGTCAGAGTTCAGGGGTTGGAGAGAGCAGTGTAGTGATGTCCGAAAGCCTGGGTTCAAGGGCAGGAGAAGGCAGCGTAGTCAAGTCCAATGCAGAGTTCAAGTTCAAGCCAAAGGAATCCAAGCAGGGGCAGGGACATGGACCAGGGCTGAAACAGACAAGGGATCTGGGCATAGACACTGCACACACAGGTGCTACAGGAAAGCTATGCAGAGCAAGGACTGAGAGGATAGAGTAAGGTTATATAGGAAGAGGGGCCAATAGGGGTGAGAGGTGGAGCCGAGGTTTGAGTGGGTAATTGCAGGGATAGGTCAGAGTGAGCAGGGGAGGAGACAGGAAGGTAATCAAAGGTAATAGCCTGCAACTGACGGGGGCAGAGCCAGTGCATGTGGACGGCAAAAAACTAGAACAGGTGCGCGCGCCTTCTGTAAGGTTGTTATGTGCGCGCACCGCGCGTGTACCAGAGCGTGGAGGGTTCATCGCGGAGGAGGTGTTCGGCAGAAGGGAAGGGGAAGCGCTGGAGGCAGGTACGGCAAGGGCTGGGATGACGGAGACACGCCGAGGGGCGTGTGCCACTCGATGAGTGACAAGTGAACGGGAACGCGCGCCTAAAGAAGGAACCGCGCGCGTGCGCTGAACGTGTGCCTGGGTGTGTGGACCATGCTGCAGAGGGATGGGGTAAAGAGGAGGAAGAGAGAGAGCGGGGATGTAGGGAAGTGGGGCGGCTAAGCGCCGTGGGACGTGGGGTGACGGGGACACGTTGGGAAGCGCGAGTCCCCCGATCCGTTACAGTATCCCCCCCCATGAGGATCGGACTCCGGACGATCCTCCCAAGGTCTATGAGGAAACATTCGGCGGAACTGTCTGAGGAGCGTTAGGGCATGAATGTGATGAGATGGTATCCAAGAGCGTTCCTCCGGGCCGTATCCTTTCCAGTGCACAAGGCGGTCTGGAAAATGGGCACTCTGGATCAAGGGCTTAAGTAGAGATACGTGGAATACAGATGGTATCTTCATGTAGGCGGAAGTGCAAGTCGGTACGCGACCGGGTTGATCCTTTCGAGGACCTTGAAAGGACCCAAGAATCTCAGGGCCAGTTTCTGGGAAGGAGTCATTAGATTGATATTCTTGGAGGATAGCCGAACTCTGTCTCCAGGTTTGAATACTGGACCCACTTGACATCGCCGATCAGCTTGCGGTATCTGTCTTTGAACCGAACCTTGCAAAGTTTTTAAGATTTTTTTCCAAGAATTTTGAAGACTGGAAATGTGAGAATCTGCTGCGGGAACACCAGAGGGGAGGGAGGAGAGGGGAAGGCTGCTGGGATGGAATCCAAAGTTAATGAAAATAGGTGACTCTTGCGTGGATTCGTTTTTTAATGAGTTAATGGCAAACTCAGCCCAGGGTAACAGGTCCACCCAATTGTCCTGTGATTCAGATGTAAAGCATCTGTGATACTGTTCCAGTGTCTGATTCATTCTCTCCATCTGCCCGTTGTGGGTGATAACCCGAGGAAAATAGAAGGGAAATGCCAAGTCTCTGAGAAAAAGCTCGCCAAAACTTAGAAATGAATTGAGAACCTCTGTTTGAAACAATCGAAATGGGAACACCGTGTAATCTGAAAATGTCCTTAGAAAAAACGTCGGCCAAGGTGGCTGAATTGGGGAGACCCTTGAGGGGTATAAAGTGTGTATGCTTGGAAAACCTGTCTACTACGACAAGGATCGTATTCATCCCTTTAGAATTGGGAAGTTCCACAATAAAGTCCATGGAGACGTGTTCACCCCCCCTTTCTACCGTGTTTCCAAGGTTGTTCCGGAATAGGAAGAGGCATGAGGAGACCAGAAGGTTTGTGTCGGGGGGATTTGCTCTGGGCACAGACTGGACAAGCTCTGGTGAAGTCGAAAATGTCCCTGTCGATCTTAGGCCACCAAAAGGTCCGTTTGATAAGATTTACCGTCCTCTTGAAGCCTGGATGACCAGCAGATCTAGACAAATGTCCCCATAGAAGTATTTTGTTACGAAAACGCGGGGCAGCGTACAACCGTCCTGCTGGCACCTTAAATCTCCTCGGAATATGAGCCTGGACTTTATTGATTTCATCCAAGACATCAAAGTTGTTGGCGGAAATAATACACTTAGCAGGAAGAATCGTCTCCGAAGATTCATTAGATTCGTTCTCCATGGAGAACTGACGAGACAGGGCATCGGCCTTGATATTCTTGGTGCGAGGAATATAAGAAATTGTGTAATTGAACCGTGAAAAGAACAAAGCCCAACGAGCTTGACGAGATCCCAACCGACGAGCTCCTTCAATGTACAATAAGTTTTTGTGATCGGGGAGGATGGCTACTGGCTCCTTGGTACCCTCGAGGAGATGTCTCCATTCTTGGAGGGCCAACATGATGGCCAGAAGCTCACGGTTCCCGACATCATAATTTCTCTCGGCCGAAGAGAACTTCCTGGAAAAGAATCCACAAGGATAGAGTTTTTCCTGTGGGGAAGATCTCTGAGAAAGCAATGCGCCGGCTCCCACATCTGAGGCATCTACTTCTAGAGTAAAAGGAAGGGAAGTATCTGGATGCCGAAGGATGAGGGCAGATACGAAGGCTCTCTTGAGAAAGTCGAATGCTTCAATGGCCTCGGGGACAAAACAGTCGGATCAACACCTTTCTTGGTCAAGGCAGTGATAGGTAGAGCAAAAGTGGAGAAATTACGGATGAATTTCCGATAGTAATTAGCGAAGCCAATTAAGCGCTGCACGGCTTTGAGAGAGTTTGGCAATGGCCAGTCGAGCACTGACTTCAATTTTTCAGGGTCCATGGTGAAGCCTTTTTCAGAGATTATATAGCCTAAGAAGGCTGTGGAAGATTGATGGACTAGCACGAAGCCGAGAGAGTACCAGTTTGGTATGGCGAATGTGCTCCTCAAAGCTTTTGGAGAAAATGAGGATGTCGTCCAAATATACGATGACGAATGTTCCCAAAATGTCCCGGAAGATATCGTTCATGAACTCTTGGAAAACAGCAGGGGCATTGCATAGGCTGAACGGCATCACTAAATACTCATAATGTCCCGAACACGTGTTAAACGCGGTTTTCCATTCGTCCCCGTCCCTTATACGAATAAGATTGTAGGCTCCTCTTAAGTCGTGTTTGGAGAATATTGAGGTACAGTGTAGACGGTCGAAGAGTTCTGAAATCAAAGGAAGGGGGTAACGTTTTTTTACCGTAATATTGTTAAGCCCACAAAAGTCGATACAGGGTCTTAAGAAGCCATCCTTCTTTTTCACGAAGAAGAAACCTCAGGGTATCTATTCATATGGTATTTGTGTAAGTGCTTGCTCCTAGTATAGGGCAGCAGTCTATATATTTTTATCTTTTGTCATTTGTGTAGTAACGTGTTTATGTGTGGTCTATTAGACTATTTTATATTGATTTTTTTAAAGTACTTTTTTAATATAATTAGATGCTCATTTACATTTTTGGGTTTATTAATTGTTATGTTTGGTAACTAATCCTCGGTGCGCAGTGTGTTTTGAACATTTAATCACTCTGATCATTGATCACCCCACTTATTAATAGTATAATACGATTTATCATCATATAGTGTTTGGTACTACTATACACGTTGTTGTTTTGTATATATATATATATATATATATATATATATATATATATATATATCAGGTAACAACACAGATGTTGCTAGTAGTTGTTCTGCACAACTGGAGCTGGTTGACTGGTATAGCCTTTTTTTTTTTTTTTACAAAGGCTGTTCACAAATACTTTGTTTGTCTGCTACTGGTAAGTACCACTCTGTATATTTGTATATTCAATAAATGACTTATTTATATACACATTGTGCTGTGTTTCTAAAGAGTGCTGCAGGTTTTCTTTTGGTTTTGTTATGATGGATCTATGGATCACCATCTAACCTGTACCAGCACCTGTTTATAAATATTTGCTAATCTTTAATGTTGAGTGTGCACCACTATCCATTTTTTTGTGTATAATCTTAATATTACCGAGCCCCAGCTACCAAACTCAAAGGTAACAAGTCCGAACTGTTATTTTTTGACAGAAAAGTTTAATGGTGGGTGGCTTGTCTGTTCCGAATGGTGTCCTGATTATAAGACAAGTTCAGTAATTAAATGTAATATCTAATTAAATTAAAAATGAAAAAACAATTAATTATTTCTTCATTTATTTCTCTCTGTCTCTCTGCCAGCCTCTGCAGTCTGTTGTGCACACACATTCCTCCCTTCCCCTGTAAACACCAACATGAAATGGCAGCAGGAGAGGGAGGGACAGCTTTCATTCTTTGTTATGAAGGAAAAAATATTGTGCGAACCGAGCCAAGCGGGAAACGAAAAACAAGATTTTGTCCTCGTTTTCGATTCAGGCTCAGCACGCGGGGGAGACACAGCATAAATGGTGCCCAAAGTTCAGTGTTTTAGAGGATACCAAGAATCTTTTAATGATAATGTAGGGGTGTGTTAAATACCTCAGGTGGTTGCAGTGAGGGCTCGGAGGGAGTGGTGCAGGTTCCGCGGCGGGCCGATAGTATAGGGTGCCGCCATGTATTGCGCAACCTTTCAGAGGGCACTGACAGAGCGGAGAGGTCGCGCATGTGCGGTGTAAGCGCGCAAACGACGGACCAATAGGGGAAAGGCTCCGTTGGCAAACTACAACTCCCATGAGCTCTGTGACAGTCATCTGATGTCAGGAGCCAATCAGAAGGCTAGGATTACGGGAGAAGGAAAGGGAAGCGTGGGGAAGAGACCACGCTAGGCAGAGGGGATCCGGAAGGTAAAGGAGGAGGGTGTGTGAGTGAAGGGGTTCCATGACCCACCTGCATTGGATAGCTTTACCCCGCAGGCCCTTAGGAGAATCCCTGAGTCACAGTAGGCTGCTGTGCTGCAGGGACGCCCATATTGGTAGTGATCATTCCCATTACTGTGTAGACAGTTAGGGACCAGTGTGCGGAGCAAGGTGGTGGCGAGCTCTTTGGGACCAGACAGCTGCAAGGCGCGACATCGGAGGCAGGCTGTGGATTCATCTGATCCTTTTCGAAGTTGTTACCGGTCACCGCCGTGACCGGAAGGTATTTACAGCAAGGGCACCAACACCGGTCAACAGGCGCTGATCCCGCCTTAGGCGTAACTCTTTGGGGACACTAGTGAAGTGGCCAAAGGCCTAAGTACACAGAGCAATCTTTTCTATTAGTACCAGGACATGGTGTGTGGGGCACGCGGTGATGGGACAGAGACATACTCATTAGGAGCGTGGCTGAGCCACTACTGTTACAAGGACAATACTCTGTGGGAGCGTGGCTGAGCCACTTACGTTATAAAGACATTACCAGTTAGCTGAGTAAAGCATAACGTGATAAGCGTATAGTATAAGGTTATATGTTATGTGTTATTGCCACGGTCCATTATAAAGTGATAAGGTTATGATTGCATTACAGTAAAACTGGTTTCAAGCATGTGTGTGCATATGTTTCTTGCCCAGGGGAATCTCACATAACGGGGATCCTGGGTAAGTGGAGGCGCTGCGCTATAAGGCTCCCAGCTAGCAGAGGCTCAGATCTCCTGGAGCCACAGGTGCGTGCAGTAACCCGTAGTCTCTTTAGAGTGTCAGAAAGAGGGCTACAATAATGTCACCATAATTGATTCATGACCCTCCCTGAATAATCAAGGTCATAGGAAAAAAAAGAGGAGGATACTAAAAGGACAGGGCACAGGCTATGTGTAACAAACGGAAAAATAAGATTACATTGGGAGATTACTCCACATCAGTAGGAATTATTGTATGTTGATAGAATTTAGGTTTATTATGAATGTTTTGTGATTTATCACATTTTGTATGTGGTTAATTTTATTATGACTGTTTTATGTCAATAAATGGCATATTAATGAGTGTAGTCTAGGATACTTTTATATTCTTGTTTATCCTATATTCATATTATCCCATGTGCACCATCTACTACTAAACTGTATTGAATACCTTTACTCATAACCTGGAGCGATCCCCATGCTCCGGGATCAACTGGTTCTTTCCAGGCCGCACGCTGGGCTTCAGCATGGCTGTGTCCGCTCCCGCCTCCACGGTCTGTCCGGGCACAAAAGGTTGCACGGCCCATAAGTAATGGATGCCACATTGAGGGCATCTGGACGTTGTGCTGACCCCACCACCCGGCAGCCTGCACTGCATACAGGCATACCCCGCATTAACATACGCAATGGGACCGGAGCATGTATGTAAAGCGAAAATGTACTTAAAGTGAAGCACTACCTTTATCCTGCTTATCGATGCATGTACTGTACTGCAATTGTCATATACGGTCATAACTGATGTAAATAACGCATTTGTAATAGGCTCTATAGTCTCCCCGCTTGCGCACAGCTTCGGTACAGGTAGGGAGGTGGTATTGCTTTTCAGGACGTGCTGACAGGTGCATGCGCGAGCTGCCTATTTGCTTGAGTTTGCCTATTGGGCGATATGTCCTTACTCGCGAGTGTACTTAAAGTGAGTGTCCTTAAACCGGGGTATGCCTGTACACAGGCATTTTACAGTCTCTTTTCCCCCAGCCGTGAGCACCAGGAAACCTCCTGGAGCCGAATAGGGAGGGGCAGAGATGTCCGTTTCTTCGTTCGCTTTGCCAGCCATGTTGGTAACAGGAGACACTTTTAGTATAGGTCTTTCCTGTTCTCCAGCTCCTCGCAAACGAAGGGCAGGGGCTGGTTTAGTAACTCCTCCCTCTTCTAGCTCCAGCCTCATTTTGCACAGCTGGAAACCACTCCCCCTTGTTGAGATTAGGGGAGGGTCTCACAAGTTCACAGGGTGACCCAGCACTGGGGCTGAGCTTGTCACTGTCCATGAGGGCGTGGCCACAGCTTTCGCGCCATACTCCCCAGCAGGGTGGGGTTTTCCTTTTGGCGCCACTCCCGGACAACTTTCTGCAACTTTAGCATTTGCAGACTTATCTGCACTCGGCCCACGTGGTCTCCCAGGGAAGCGGGAACCGCCATCTTGATTCGCCCGGCCAATCACAATAGCAATTGAGGTAGATTTTTGTGTAGCGCTCACCGGCTGGCAAGCAGATCCTTCATTTCCACCACACACCACCACAATGTTCTCCACACTGTCCTCCAGGGTATCACTCTGCGGTCCAAGGCAGGACCAAAACAGCGCGGCCTCCGCCTTGGCGCCACTCCACAGCATGCTCGCCAAAGTCACTTCGGTAGCTTGCTCTTCAGTGGAACGCACACCACGTGCACTCCCTTCATCTTCCTACGTCCGCCATTTTGGACCTTCCGTGCCACGCGGATCCTCCATTCTTGCGGTTGCCATACTTTCTCTGTATTTGCTGTTATTGTACATGGAGCTCCTCTCTGCGGGGCAGCTTCCATACCGATACAATAAAGATTGCCCGATGCACCACCTTGTGTACCTAATGTAGGTCTGACTCGTGTTGTACTACCTCAGGCTAGGCTCACTCTCTCTGTGCATGCTGTGTCTCTCCTCTCTCCAGTCTATGCTGACCGTGGTAAGTGGTCTGGAATGGGCTAGAGTACTCTGGCTTCTCCATGCAGTACTGGGTCATCTACCTACTGTTGGTCAGCCTAGCGCAGACCCTCTCCAGGATTCCTGACCACGTTAACAGGCTATCCCTTTAGGCATCCTACCAACTAGCTGCCTCAAGGTGACTAGAACAGCTATAGCCCTGTCTCCAGACCCCCAACTCCTTCCAGGCTCCCAGGTCGTCCCTGCGGACTGACAACTCCATCAGTCCCCTGACTACCCCTAGGTTCCGTTCCATACACAAACTCACACTGACTGGCAGCATACACTCTCCTGTTTCCCAGTGTGCCTAGCAAAAGCCTGTCCTGTTGACAGGTAACTCAGCAGCGCCTCCAAATGTAACGGATTTTCTGGACCTTCCTGACCCACCCAATCTCACATTGGCCCCTGTGGTCTAACCGGTCCCCATTACATGGTCGTGTCTGGTGGTGCACCTGTTGGCAACAGGACTCCTGAGTCTCCCGCATGATGGTGTTATGGAGAATGTCAACACAGACAGGTAGCTGAGGTAGTGTGCGTGAGTCCTACCTACATACAGTGCAGCGCCTCCACCTCATCAGGATCTTTGCGTCCGCAAGGAGATTGTTCTGATGAGGAACTCCTCTGTGGTGCCTTCCTCTGTGGAGTAACTTCACACTCACACATGGGGGTTCTTGTGAACAATGGCATCTTTATTGATGGTATAGGCAGACTGCCCCTCGTAGCAAACAGCTTAGCCGCTCATCTTGTACAGCACTCTCCTTTCAGAAGATCTGCCCTCCCAATGGAGTTGGATCACCTCTCCCCTCAGGGAGATCACCACCTGTGCCAGGTCCCTGACACAGTGTAGGCCCTGCCATCTTTACTGCTGCAGGTCTCACTACTTGCTGTAGAACCACTCTCTTGAACTCTTAGTTAACACACTGGTCCTTCACCATAGAGTTGAACAACTAACTTTGGGCAGTGCTGTGCCTTATATACCTTAGGAAACAGCCACAGCTCTGATGTCACTAACAGTGGACTCAGAGCATGTTACCACTCACCTTGAATACATATGACACCTCACCAGGGTGTGAGGGCAAACCTCCATGATTGATGCTGGCAATCCTGCATATTTACCAGGCTTACTGCCAGCATGAGAGAGAACTGTATACCATTTTTAAACATGGCTACATGTACATAGTTACATAGTTGCATAGTTACATAGTACAGTACTTGAGGTTGAAAAAAGGCATAGAGTATGTCCATCACGTTCAACCTATGCTAAATTTAAACAACAGATACTTTATCCTACATAGTATTTTTTCTTACAGTATATTGATCCAGAGGAAGACAAACAAAAAACCACAGTGAAATATCATCTAATGATATCTATAAGGGAGAAAAAAAAATGAATTCCTGACTCCAAATATCAGATTACTTCTTGGATCAATATCCTTTCCATGTTTACTTATTAGGAACAGTATATCTCTGTATACCTTTTCTTTCTAAAAAGATGTCCAACTTTTTATAAGAAACCTATTGTATCTGACATCACAGTCTCCATTGGTAATGAATTGCACATTTTAACTGCCCTTACTTTAAAGAACCCCTTCCTTTGTTGCTGGTGAATTCACCTTTCCTCCATCCCTTTGTATTGCACTTGGGATGAATAGTTCTTGGGAAAGCTCCTTCTTTTGTTCCCAAATATATTTGAATATAGTTATATCCCTATTAATGCATCTTTTCTAATATAAAGAGATCTAGTTTAGCTAGCCTCTCCTCATAAATAAGATTATCCATCCCCTTTATTAATCTGGTGTCTATTCTCTACACTTTTTCCAGTTCCATAATGTATTTTGCAAGGAGTGGTGTCCAAAATTGTATTCCATATTACAGGTGTGGTTTTACTAATGCTTTATATAGGGCACATAATTATGTTTATCTTGTATCCGTTGTCCGTTTAATGCAAGATACAGTAACATCTTGTTTGCCTTTGCAGCTACTGCATGACTTTGGGCACTATTGCTAAGCCTGCTGTCTACAAGCACTCCTAAATCCTTCTCCATCAAGGATTCTCCTAATTTACAGTATCCCCATTTAATTTGTAAATTACCTACTTATTCTTGTTTCCCAAATGTATAACCTTACATTTATCTGTATTAAACCTCATCTGCCATTTACCTGCCAAAGTTTCCAGTCTATCGAAGTCCTTCTGGAGAGAAATTAAATTTTGCTCTGATTCTACTGTCTTACAAATTAGTGTCATCAGCAAAGAAGGAGACGTTGCTCTCTTTGCCAACATCAAGGTCATTAATAAACAAGTTAAAAAGCCGGTGTCCCAGTATCGATCCTTGAGGAACTACATTCACAACTTTAGCCGAACCTGAAAAAGTTCCATCTATTATAACTCTCTGTTGTCTGTCCTTCAACCAATCCAATTTGCTTTATTTTGTACACTAACCTCTTGTGTGGAACCATATCAAAAGCCTTTGCAAATACTCAGTGGACCACATCAACTGCATTACCCTGATCTACATTCCTGCTTACCTCCTCAAAGAAACTAATAAGGTTAGTTTGGCATGATCTATCCTTCATAAATCCATCTT
The DNA here is from genome assembly GCF_040206685.1 of Ascaphus truei. NCBI lineage: Eukaryota > Metazoa > Chordata > Amphibia > Anura > Ascaphidae > Ascaphus > Ascaphus truei. The sequence goes on from NC_134483.1 coordinate 528,886,784, forward strand.
GGCTATTACTAATAATTTTGTTTTTGTTTTTAATTAGGTAAACCTTCAATTAGCTTCCCCACTATTGATGTCAGGCTTACAGGTTTAATAATTCAACGGTTATGATCTAGATCCCTTTTTAAATAAAGGCACCATGTCTACTTTACGCCAATCTTGGATGTATGCCATCAGGGCCTGGTGTCTTATTTCCATTTAATTTTATCAAGCTTCCTATGAACTTCTTCTTCAGTTAAGCAATTGTTCATTAATATAGAGGTTGTGGCTTCCTCCTGAGGCACTACTATTGCAATTGATTTTTCCCTTGTAAATACAGAGACAAATAATGTATTTAATACCTCTGCTTTTTTCCTATCTCTAATGTTTTGCCTGCCCATCTCACACTGAAATGGTCCTGTATTTTCTTTTCTATTTTTTTGTTATTAAGGTACTTACAGTAAAGAACTTTTTAGGGTTGATCTAACTTTCTATTGTAATCCTTTTTTCACCATCCATTTTTGCTACTTTAATTGACCTTGTGCAACTTTGGTTACATTCCTTATAATTCTGATATGATGCTTCCATCCTTTCTGAATGTAAGAATCTAAATGCCTGCCTCTTACAGTATTTTCCATTTCCTCCCCTACCTGTTTGTTTAGCCACATTAGTTAAGACTGAAAGTGGGCTTTGCTAACAATGTTTTATCTTCCACATTTTCCGTGCAAAAACATAATCCCAATGTATTCCTTGTAGATTAGACCTCAGTTTATTCAAATCTGCCTTTCTAAAGTGTAAAGTCTTTGTTGAACCTAAGTAATATGTTTTTTGATCATTTATTTCAAATGAGACCATTTTATGATCACTGTTACCCAAATATTCTCAGACTTGAATATTTGTTATTACTTTTACATTGTTTGATATTACCAAATCCAGTATTGCCCCTCTCCTGGTTGTTTTCTTAATAATTTGGGTCTATGTAAGGGGACATGTGCAGAGGTACGCAATGGAGACTGTTTTAAGGTGAAATTAAACTGAGGCTTTATTGTGCCTGTCGCTTTAAACACAGCAAAACATATGAAAAATAGTGAGCCAAACAAAACCTGCTCCACTTTGGCGTATATGTATACTTATATTCCCGCCCTCTTTAACTGTTTGGCTACCCAAGCTATTCATCAGCCCAAGTCATATAGATATATTTATATATACAGTTATAGCTAACAGTCCAATAAGAAAGTCTTATCTGTTTGCTGGGTTGCTGCCTTTTCTCCGGATATATCCGCATCCAGGTATAGAAGTCTTATTTGTCAGCTGGGTTGTATCTTGCAAGCTCCAGACATCTCTGTGTTCCCTCGGTCAGTCTCACCTGTGAGACTCAGGAACCTCTGCTCTGTCTGTTTCCTGGTTCAGCTCATGTATGAGCTCAGAAGAATCTTCCTTCCTGTCTCAGAGGCAGGCTTTTCTAACAAACCTCTAATCAGCCAGGTGAAGTTGGTTAACTGCTGGATCCAATTAACCAACACACTGCTGGATTTGCAGCATATTCTGAACAGGGATACGTTCCCTGTTACAGTCATGTAATTGCCTTTAAGCTCTCCAAAAACATGTTCATTTAGTTGTAATGCTAATCTCATTGCCCCAGTCTATGTTTGGACAATTAAAATCACCCATTATGCAAACATGACCTAGTTTTGATGCCTTCTCCATTTACAAAAGTATTTTTGCTTTCTCAATCTCAAAGATATTCGGTGGTTTATAGCATCTTCCAAAAAACATTTTCTTTGCACTTTTACCTCCACTGCTAATTTCTATCCACAAGGTCTCTACATTTTTCTGAAATGTGTAAAGAAGGTGTAACATGATGGAATGCTTTTATGTGGATGAGTACAATACATTGATTGCAGCCATAACCATGTGTTTGGTACGTACCACACTGCCTCTAGAGAAAAATGCAGCAAGAAGAGCTACACCTGTGAAGAGCTACACTTTCCATAATTCTACATATTTCCAAGCCATTTTCATTTTGTTCCTTTATGTGTATCACGCAACTCTATGGAGTATTTTTGACAATTTCTGATACGGTGACCTTGGCCCTTTAACTTGCACACTGTTAAGTATTATACTACCTAGTTTTCCTATTTTTGAGTGCCACAGTAAAGCTTGTTGTGTGTAATATATATATATATATATATATATATATATATATATATATATATATATATATATATATATATATTGTGACAACTCAGCCACTTTACAGGATCTTTGCTTTCACATTAAAGACAGAAAGCATAAGAATCTATTAGTAAGTTTATTCTTAGAGGCATAAATCAAAGCAACAATCAAACAATATGCCTAACTCATCTCTGAGCACTAACTACACAGTACAGATCTTGCCCCTAACTACAGTATCACAGAGGGCTACCCTGTATACCGGTTAAACAAAACTTAGTGATAGCTGATTCGCAGGCAGAGCCACAAAAGCGGACTAAATTGTCCTTATTTCAGGCTCCTGAGGAAAGTCCATCTCCTGTGCCAGGCACATCCTCTGGGAAGCTTGAATTCCTCCTGGCTAACCTCGTCCACAGCTGCAGAATCCTGCAGCTCCAAGGGACACCCTTCTGGGCAGTCCACACAGCCTCTTGACCTGTCTCTTCAGGTTCTGAAACAGATAGCACTGACATAGAGCACTTCAACAGTCTGCGCTGTGCAGTGATGTCACACCGTGTGACCAAAACTATTGCATCATAAACTCTTCGGGCAGGGACTTCTTTTCCTAAATGTCACTTTTATGTCTGAAGCACTTCTTCTTTTTATGTGTTATTTGTACTATTTGTTATTTATATGATTGTCACATGTATTACTGCTGTGAAGCGCTATGTACATTAATGGCCTATATAAATAAAGATATTTCATACATACATACATCCCCCGTGTTATGGTGTTATGACGTCTTCAGTAGCCCTGCGTGTTTCGTCACACCAAGAACATGATTTAATTAGGGGGACGTCTTAGCATATTTTCAATGGCATTTATATACCCAATAGTTGCCATGGTAACATGTTAATCGATTATACTAAGTCAGACAACATGTTGGAAAGCAATCAATACTAATCAAGAAATGAAACGCCTATACTGTATAACAATGCACTGTAGAGTCAATAGACAAGCATGACATTTCATGCTAAAATATAATGATAACACATAATTTCAGGCTAAAATTAAATCTATAACATCAAAGGTATATGAAGATACATAATTTATTTTTATATACTAATGAATGTATATACTGTATTGTATAAAATATTAAAATGTCAATGTAAAAAGAGCAACAAGTGTGTTGTAGAATTAGAGAATTTAAAAATAGTAAACAAGCATTCAAGTAAACAAGTTACAACATACAAACATACATGACATGGGAATATATGAAAAATGGGAACATGTTACAAGCCTTTTTCTAGAGTGCAATTGACCCCACAATTGTACTGGTGTCCAAAAACTCATTTAGAACCTCAGGTGGCATCGTGCTTAATATAAAATTCCAATACGTTTCACGTTTGCATAAAGAACAGAACCTATCTCCTCCCAACTCAGTGGGGGGAATATGCTCCAGTCCCAACATGTTGAGCCCCTCAGTGCTCTTCTGATGACAAACCAAGAAAAAAAGGTTTTGGCCCGCTATGAGAAAGGACTCTATTCACTATATTCCTTCTGTTGCTTGATAAATCTCGTGCACAGAGAATGAGAAGTGCAACAAATGTATTGGAGTCCGCAAGAGCAGGAAATCATGTATATAACATGGCTTGTTAGGCAAATGAATGAAACCTTTCACTTTAAAGGGTTCCCCATTTAAAGTTAAAGGGTTCATTAATTGCCAAACAAGTTATGTTATATACATGATTTCCATGATTCAAATACACGATGATCATCTTGATGAAAATTATTTTTGATTATTGACAATATATTTGCATGTAATGCACCTTTTCAATTGCATTTGAAAATTCCAATAGGCTTTTTTAGAGTCAAAGAGCTGGAATCGTGAATAACTTTTCATTTACTAGGAGCCCAATATATTTTTAAAACTTTTTGCTATTTTGTAAACAACAGATGGAACTTTTCTTACGTGTTCCTTAAGAACAGGGTCACGGGTTAGAAACTTCCAATGCTTTGTAAGAATATTCTTTATTTGTTTAGAAGACTGATTATACTGTACAGTATCTTGCAATAAAAAGCATTGAGTTCAATATAGAATTTATTTGTGTATTAATTTTAGCTTTCTCTTATTGATTTATATATTTTCCGTATAGCAGCACTTTTCCTTCTAGTGCTGCCATTCTTAAAAAAGGGAACCCCTAATGACCTGAGGATTATCATTTTTCTGTAAAAATAAAAATGTTCATTAACTTTGCTTGTATCAGAAAATCCTCTTGTGTGGAACAATTTCGTTTTAGATGACTGAATTGGCTAATTGGCATATTATTAATCCATTTTCTATCATTACATTCTGCATGAAGGTAGCCATAAGGGGCAACTGATTTCATATGAGTATTTTTTGTAGTGACATGGCCCAGGACTTTAAAAAAAAAAACATACTGGATCAGCACAAAAAATAGATAAGAAAAAATAATAGACTTATGTTTTCCTTTTGGTCTCACCAAGTTTGTTCTTTAGTGTATCAAACAAAGTAGCAATGCAAAATACATATATCAGTATAAGTCTGTCAAAGGAGCCAGGAGGCATTGAAACATTACTCTATTGTGTACATGTAACAGTGTGTATCTGCTGAAGTTTATTTTCCTTGTGTGTTCCGATATATATTTTTTGTGTTGCTACTTTATTTGATACATTAAAGAAGAAACTTAGTGAGACCAAAAGGAAAACGTAAGTCTATAATTTAATCTAATATTGGTGCTTAAGGCGCAGAGAGATATAATGATTGTTCAGAGACCTTCCAAAATATTTGGAAATGCCATTTGCCCTTATAGTGCAAAATTAGTAAATCTCAAATCCTACTACGAACATTGTTATAAAACCCCACAGGACCACCGGTAGGATTTACCCGACCTAGGACAGAGTCCTGACAGGTGGATGAGCGGGGGGAGGGAGACGGGACAAGTAGCTAGAGAGAGACCAGGCGTGCAACAGAGGGAACTTAGGCGTGGAAGCGAGACCAAACTTCTGCTCGGGCCAAACATCTACAGTAGCTAGACTGGGTCCAAACCCGGGGCACTTGTCATACCTCTCCCCCACTGTTGGCAGCCCTGAAACCCCATGGTGTATTTGTATTATACGCCTATTATTTACATATAATATTTTTTACTGAGCATAATGTGGATATGAAGGCAGAGAAACCCTATACCGAGAAAAAAGAGAGCTGGTCCATATGAAGAGCAGTCAACATCATGTAAATGCATGATGCGCATCTATTAACTGCGGCACGTGCATTTTCACGTCACCATATTTTAAAAGCCTTTCTTGCATGTCCAAACCGTGCGATTAGGATTTACATTTTTTTTTTTTATTTAAGTGCTTTCATTCCAGCTCTGCAAATCCATGTTGCAACATTACTCTCACCACCTCAAGGCTGGAAGAGAAATGAGATTCCATGAATAAAAGTGAGATTGAATCCCAAATTTAATTTGTTTCAATACCTTTTGTATTCAATTTTATACAATTTCACAGTACTGTTTACATTAAATCTTTACATTATCCAACCGTTTGCACTATATAAGTAACATTATTCAAAAAGTCTTATATACATTCATAAGATGCCACATTGTCTGAGTGCTCACTTAAATAACAGATTGGCTGATTATTAGGCAATTTGCCATATTAGTTGCCTATTAAAGCCTCCAGCAAACACTCACTTTTTTTTATCTTTCAGTAGAGTGGTCTAATTCCTATGTGCCCGGAGAAGGTTTTTTTAAATTTATAAAAATATTTTATCACGAAAAAAAATGACATTGAGAGTTACCTCTGATTTTCAATATGTCCAGGGTACAAACTATTAAGTTAACATTACAAGTTACAATTACCAACATGTTTAGAGCTGGAAACATACAAGAAACACAGTAAATCGGCACTCATAAAAACAAAAAAAAGCATTTTTTGCTAACAGTACAGTATGTGTCTGAAGAAAAAGTATTGCACTGTAATATATTAGACTAATTGGATTGATTTTCTTGGATGTTGTAAGAATGTAACAGTATTAAATACATCACCTACTCAAAGCAAATTAAAAGGACTCTAAGTTTTTTTTTCAAACTTGTACTATTTATATGAGTGCCGGTCCACCGTACATGTATGCCTAGCGGAGGAGGCATAGGATCAGAGCACCAGCTGCCAAAATGCATATTTGATCAGTGCCAGCTCTTTTCTTTTTACTATAGTGTAGGACATTTTCTGGTCTCAACAGACCACCCAAAACTAAACACATTTAATAAGATTTTACTACTGTAGGTAAGGAGATATCGTTGGAAGAGTTATTATCAGTTATTAAAAACTTATAACCTTCTAAGGTCCCTGAGCCAGATGGTTTTTGAATCTCCATTTCCAAAAATGTGCGAATGTATTAGTTCCACATCTCCTTTAGTTATTTAACTCGATCTTCTCAGACTCTACATTCATAACATACTACAGATCTATCTCTTTAATCCATAAAGTGGTAAAGATCCTGCAAGCTGTGCAAGTTACAGGCTAATATCCCTGATAAATGCAGACCTAAAGATATCTTCTAAATTTTTGGCAAATAAACTGGGTCCACCCTTCTCTCGTCCATCCTGATCAAGTCAGTTTTATCCCAGGCAGGCAGGCTGCAGACAATACCAGACAAGTCCTAGACCTAAGAGCCCTGGAATTAAGGAAAATATCCCCTCTATGGTACTGGATGCGGAGAAGACATTTGATCAAATAGACTGGTTATACTCTACTGTATATGCACTCCACATTAAAAACCTTTGGATTTGGAGGAAAATTCCTGAAAGCAATATTTGCGCTATATGCAAACCCAGTGTCCAAAGTGATTTGCCAGGGCTTTCTATCAGATTTTGTTTTACATAAAATGTGGTACAAGGCAGGATTGCCCACGTTCTACCCTCCTGTTTGCCCTATACATAGAACCTTTAGCGGACAAAATTTCTGGAATCCAACTGAGTCAACAATCTAAAAAATCGCACTATTTGTAGAGAATGTAATCTTAACCTTGTCAAAACCATTACTTTCACTTCCAAATTTGTTTAATGTACTCTCAAATATTAATAAAATTTCCGGGTTCAAAATAAATAATGCTAAATCGGAGGCCCTCAATATTAACCTTCCAAAAGGTGTGGTGAAACTGTTAGCGATAAACTTTGACTTTAAATGGCAACACCATGCCATTAAATACTTGGGAGTACAAATAACCAACAATTACGATTCGCTTTACCTAGCAAACTATCACAAAATACTTAAATCCTGTAGATAAGATATTAAAGCATGGTCAGGATATAACATATCTCAGATTGGAAAGATAAAATGCATTAAGATGAATCTTCTGCCATATATTCTTTATCTCTTTCAGACCCTGCCAATGCAGTTGTGAACAAATACAAACTTGCCCTTCAGTCCTTGATTACCATTTTTTTCTGGAATCATAATAAAACAAGAATCAGTAGGCAAATGCTTACAATACCCAATACCTCTGGAGGTCTGGCACTACCTTGCCTAATTTCTTACTACAAAGATGCTAATCTGAGCAAGTTAATACAATGGCATGTAAATCCGAAACTCAAAAGATGGTGCCCCTTGAGGTTACAATGATGCAAACAGCTGAGCTCAATAAATTAATTTGGCTTCCCAGGGCCGGTAATAGAAAATATTAAAGACATCCTGCCCACAATAACAAACTCCCTGAAGGTCTGGGAGGTGACACAACTTAAATTATCCCTACAGTATCTTCTAAAAAAGCCTATACGACACCCTTTCTAATGAATGAACAAAATACGGTAAGCGCAAAATAAAGAATGAGAGAAATAAAGGATTATAATAAACCTTAGTCTTAGTCAGTTGTATTTTGGATGAGGAAGGGAGGGAGGAGGGGAAGGGAGGGGGGTGAGGGAGAAAAAGGGAGGGAAGGTGTGAATGAGATAATGGTATACAATGATAACACTCACACGGACATGTGTGCGTGCTACTATGAATGCAGCTTTGATCCTCTTACCTAACCCTTGGTTTACTAGATCCCTGTGTTGTCTCAATGCAAAGAAGACAACCAGGGTTGGTGCTGATAGATTGTGTGAACCGTGGGAATGACAATCAAAATATATAAATAAAGCACACTCACATGGCCATATGTGAGTGAATTGTACTCAGGTGTTAGATTCTAGTCGGTGCAAAATACACACTGTCTTGATGCTTCACTTTAAGGTCCAATAATGCTCTGTTGTCTCTCTGCACTCTCTCGTGTGGCAGCATGTGATAACAGATACCAGGGTTTAAAAAGTAACAATTTATTAACAAAACAAAGAATAACTGTACACTTTCAATGTAGAAATGCTCGTGCAGGCTCCCAAAGGCTTCATTCGGCGTCCCGCTTCGGTTGGTTCCCACTTTCGTGTCTGTGGAGGAAGTCTGTCTGCCGTCGGCCACCAATGGAAGCTGCCGGTCTACGGTCCCACACTCCGGACATGGAAGCAGGAACCAACCGAAGTGGGACGCTGAAGGAAGCCTTTGGGAGCCTGCACGAGCACTTTTACATTGTAAGTGTACAGTTTATTCTAACACTACAGAATTATAGCAGGGGGTCTCCGGAGCTGAATTGCATTGATTTCAGGTCTGGGAACCCCCTACTTCCCAAGATACAGGCCAAGTTATGGGAGATAATTATCCCCATGTTAAAATCCTTTGGGTCACATGACCGTGGGATCTAAACAAAGCAGAGGGATACTAGAACCCCATAATGGGCCTGTATCTCGGAGAGTTGGGGGCCTCGGAGGCTGAAATCAACTTTGTTCAGCTAAGGAGACCCCCTACTAATGCACACTATGAATAAAAATTAAATGTAAGCAGCTTCATTACCTTAGCAGCTACCCGCTAAGGTAATGATTTTTTATGTGGAGTGTGGGGCGGGGGGGGGGGTGTTTGATACTAGTGTGCGGGATCAGGTGGTCTCGTGAGTTGAACAAAGTTGATTTCAGCCTCGGGCAACCCCTGCCTCCCGAGATAAAAGCCCCGTTATTGGGTGCTGGTATCTCTCTGCTTTGTTTACAGTAGATCCCACGATCATGTTACCCAGAGGATTTTAACATACAGTAGGGATACCAGCAACCCATAATGGGGCCTTTATCTCAGGATGTAGGGGGTCCCTGGACCAGAAATCAATGCGGTTCAGCTCTGGAGACCCCCTAGTATAATACTGTAGTATAAGAATTTTAATAAAACCCCCGCTATAGCATTTGAGAGGCGCACAGTTAGAGTGACTGATTCAGCCTATCTCTTACTGTGCGTCTATTACAGACAGGCAGACCCCGGTAGGATTCACACAGCAGGGACCCCTGCTTTGTTAAGCCGAGTCTGCCGCGACAAAACTTGTAAGATAACCGGCATATCTCGAGAATCCATTTCGAGATATGTTCGAATAACGGGCGCTGCATATGTAATTGTATCAATTCTTTATGATGGCGGTGTTTGTGCAGCATTTAAGGGGAATTCGATAAGGCATGTAGATATGGTAGGAGGGTTTAAAGGCCTGTTTAGGGAGAATAAAGTTCATCTATCTGACAAAGGGAACGATATCCTGATTTTAGTGTGGCTGGGAGAGCTGGAAAAGGCAGTGAGGTTAGTGGCAGCTTGCAAGTCCATTTTAAGGCTCGTTAAATTACTTTGCTGGTGGAGGGAGTAATGTTTACTCTGAGAGGGCGGGGGAGGACTCAGTCAGTATTGGCTCCTGAAGAGAGGTCTCAGACATTCTAAATAGATAGTTGGGGAAGGCAGTATCATTACAGGCTTAGGCAGCCAGAATGGTGACCTTCCATGTGGTAATTTGGGGAAGATGGTACTGTTCTCGACTTTGTTGGCCAGAATGTTGGTGACCTTCCACATGTGGACCCTTTGCCAATTGGACTAAGGTTCTGTATGGTTTAATGAGAATAAACTGAGGGTATCCCTCGAGCTCTGGTAGATGTTAGCAGAGCAATCTGGCTGGGTCCCTAGTTGGGGATACATGTTATATTTATCATGTTGTTATAAATCAAGCTGTGACCATTATTTTCTCCCAAGAAGTTGTATGGTGTGTTTATTGGGAATGAAGAGCTGTCCAGCTCGATGCATTGGTAAGTCATTGGTAAGTCATTTATAACTCCTTTACTATATATACATATGTAACCCTGTTTCCTAGTGAACACAGCCCGCTACCATATGCTGTATAACCTGTAGACTCGCAGGGCCTGAGCCTCCGCCACGGAGAGCCTGGGGCACACGTAAGAATATGTATAACTTTGAACTTGGTGCAGCGCCTCCACCTGCGATGGCTCCCACCAGAGGGGGAGTGGTTCCTCGCAGGACACTTGTATATCACTCCACACACACACAGCTTATAAAACAAATGGATAGCTTTACTATATATCATAGGCAATATATATATATATATATATCAACAGCTGTCCCTCTCTAGAGGAGACACTACCTACTGCGTCTCGCAGGACGCTCCCACCTCCACCGGGTGATCCCAATAACCTCCAAACAATATGTCCCCCACCCTCAAGTGAGATAATAGATATATATGGGTGACTGCGCAGCCACTGTGTCCCGTGTGAATATAGTATGATATCGTTGGTGCACTTGGTGATGGTTACCTGCCGGGCACTCCAGTACCCGGTCCTGCCAAGGATCTTCACAAAGGATCAGATGCAACTGGATTCAGCAATAGCCGTCCGGGGCGATCCCACCCAGATGACTGCAGCAACAGTAGCGAGGTCTGAGCCCAGACCTCCGCTAGATATGTACTGTCTCTTTACTTTGTCTCTGAACTGGCACAGTAACGGGAACTGGAACCTATCTGGGGCCACTCCCTATCTCCACTCCACTCTACAGGGACTCAGGGCCTAACTGGGCCGGGGTATAAGGCCTAGGTAGGGGCTGAGTGCCTCCCTACACCTGGAGCTCTGTCTCCTTCCTCCTCCCGCTAGCTCTGAGCAACGTGCACCCCGTGCAACCCTATCTCCCTTCCTCCCAGCCACCCGATTGGTTCCCTGGCGTCACATGGTCTCGCAGTGGCTGCTGGGACTCGTAGTCCCCTACGCTCCACCCTATAGGAACTATTCCTCCTTCGCGGGCTTTGGCAGCTATGCCCGCACATGCTCGACCTCTGCTCCCTAGCCAGCAATCAATATGGCAGCGCCCTGAAGTCGCGGAACCTTCGATATATCGGAGCGTCCCCTGCCCTACTGCAACCCTCCCATCAGACAACACAATGCAACAGAGGGGAGCCCAGCTATATCCTCCCCCTGTGGATTCCAACATCCCCGCTTGGACGATAACCTTAAACTGGTACAACAATGATATAATGAAAAATGCATGAATATATAACGACACCCTAGATAAGATTATACATCTCAGTGAACATCACGATTACTGACTTTACTCGGTTGCGAGCCCACTGCTGAGCCACATAATGGGGTGCCCCGAACTGATCATAGGTCATCCTCATTGGAGGCTGCCCACTTCTCTTATCTGTTCTTAGGCCACTCACTCGGGAGAATAACTATCATGGTCCTGAGGCTCGGCCTCTTCCCTTGTGGGAGTTACAGTCTCTACATGATCATTACAAGGTACAAAACATGGACTCTGTGGGTTCAACGTAGAATTTTCCCAAGCCACTGCATGGGGCGTTTTCTCCCCGAGCCCTTTACCCGTAGCTCCACCGGGAGATGCTCGCTGTTGAGGGCCCCTTTGAGAGGTTCCCTCTTGAGGGTCTTCATGATGTATTGTATTGTCAGTCTCGGGACCATTCTCACCCCGTGTTATTTCACCATCCAATGAGGTTGCAGGCCATTCCACTTCACCCTCCTCTACTTGTGGAATAGGAAGTAAGTGATTCCTATGCCATACCTTCACCCGACCCTCCGAGTCCTTGATGCGATAGACCGGAAGGCCAGGCATTTGTGACGCTACCTCATACACTCCTCTCCACCGGTCAGCCAACTTATGTTTCCAAGGTACTCCCAAATTGCGAAGAAGTACTGCATCTCCCGGCTGAATGTCTCTATGTTTGACCTTGTGGTCATAACGTCTCTTATTCCCCGCGTTCAGTTTTTCTGTAGATTTTTCGGCTTGCTGATAGGCCTGGTGCAGGTTCTCTTGTAGCCTCTGCACATATTTGAAGTGAGTGGCATTATGAACTCCGTCAGTGGAGACTCTCACACGTATGTCCACGGGCAGTCGAGCCTCTCTCCCAAACATCAGGAAATAGGGGGAGAATCCGGTAGAATCGTTCCTAGTACAGTTGAAAGCATGTACTAACGTTTCCACATGTCTGCTCCACTCAGCCTTTTCCCGCCCGTCAAGGTACCCAGCATGTCCAGTAACGTGCGATTAAACTGTTCCGGCAATGCATCCCTTCCGGGTGATAGGGTGTGGTTCGGGACTTAGTAATGTGTGAGATCTTTAGTAATTCCCTTATCAATTTGCTTTCAAAGTCTCTGCCCTGGTCGGAATGTAGTCGTTGAGGAAGCCCATAATGTATGAAGTATTTTTTCCCAGAGCACCTTGACAACAGTGATGGCTTTTTGGTCTTTTGTCGGGAAGGCTTGTGCATATCTCGTGTAATGATCAGTGATGACCAGCACATTGCCGATGCCCCGGCTATCCGGCTCAATACATAGGAAGTCCATGCATACTATGTCCATGGGACCAGTACTTTTCAAATGACCCATTGGGGCGGCCCTGGTGGGCAGTGTTTTTCGTTGAATGCACCGAACACACCGCCGACAGTGGTGTTCTACGGCTTCTCTCATTCTTGGCCAGAAGAACTGATCTCTCACCAATCAAAAAGTTTTGTCGACACCTACTGTAGATGACCATGTTCATCATGTAAGGACCGCAACACCAGATATTGTAACATTTTTGGTAGTACCAGCTGTCTCCTATTTGGGTGGTTATGATATTCTACAACTCGGTATAGTAAATTGTCCCGTATTTCGAACTTATCTGCTTCCCGCATCAGGATGCCCCCCACATCGCCAGGGGCATGTTTGAGTAGATCTGGACATTTTTTCTGAATAGCATAGCGGATGGCCCCCGCTACCGGGTCATGAACCTGATAACGCACCATATCTTTCCAGGCTATGATCTTGTCAGGGGTGACGAGCATACCACTGGGGTCCCTGTATGCCTCCGGGATGGCTTTGGACACGCACCCTAGGGAGTCGGCCACTCTTAATTCGGAGAAGGCTACTTGATCATTCACTATGGCTGCAGTGCAGCACAGAGCCCGCATCCCTGGTCCCGGGATTTATTCCCATTGATCGTCGTCAGGGGTTGCGGCCAGCCCCGGTTGTCTAGATAGAGCATCTGCCCCCACATTCAAGGGACCCGGTTTGTATTTCAGGGTGAAATTGTAGTTGAAGAGTGCTGCTAACCAACGATGTCCTGCCGCATCGAGCTTAGCCGAAGTCATGATATAGGTGAGAGGATAGTTGCCTGTACGCACCTCGAAGGTAATCCCATAGAGGTAGTCATGGAATTTGTCCACAATGGCCCATTTCAGGGCAAGAAACTCGAGCTTGTGTACTGGGTAATTTTGCTCACTGGCCGTCAGGCTGCGACTGATGTAGGCCACGGGTCGTAATCCTTCTGGATGCTATTGATGCAACACCGCCCCTAGTCCACTGAGACTAGCGTCCACATGTAGGATAAAAGGTTGTTCAGGGTCGACATAGGCTAAAACTGGGGCCGCTGTCAGACTCTGCTTCAAGTCTACAAAAGATTATTCGCACTCTGAAGTCCATTTGTCCCCGAAGGGCTGTCGGGCAGAGGTGGCCTTCCGGCCTGTGTCTTCGGGATATATTTTGAGGAGGCAGTTGAGGGCTTTGGCCCGACGGGAATATCCCTCCACCAACCGCGATAGTATCCGCAGAACCCCAAGAACTAGCGCAATTCCACCACATTATCGAGTCGGGCCAGCTTACTACGGCTTCTATTTTAGCGGGATAAGTGGCGATTCCCTCCGCGGACACGATGTGTCCCACGTAGGTCACAGACGTCCTACAAAATCGACATTTATCCAGAGAGAGCTTGAGCCCCTCTCAGGCTAACCGGTCAAGCACCTTAAGGAGCCGAGTCTCGTGTTCCTCTAACGTTCGGCCAAAGACGATGATGTCGTCCAAATACACTAGGCATTCTCTGGGGTTCAAATCCCCTAAGGTCTTCTCCTTTAGCCGTTGGAAGGTGGCCGGTGCCCCACATATGCCTTGGGGCATGCGAGTGAATTGATAGACCCCCAGTGGACAGATGAACGCAGTTTTCTCTTGGTCCTCCGGGCTCATGGGTACCTGGTAGTATCCAGACCAAAGATCCAACACACTGAACCATTTACTCCCATTGAGAGCATTCAGGATTTCTTCTATGTGGGGAAGATTATACTGGTCAAGAACCGTACGATTGTTTAGTGTCCTGTAATCCACACATAGCCTCACTGTCCCACTCTTCTTTCTCACCACCACTATGGGTGAGGCATAAGGGCTTCTTGACTCCATGACAATCCCGGCTTCTTCCATCTCTTGAAGGACGGCCCGTACATCATCTACGTCTCTAGGAGCAAGTCATCGGGAATGTTCTCGAAACGGAGTCATATCATTCCGTATCGTTATCGTGTGTTGGGCACTACGACTGCACCCCACATCAATCTCTCCGGTAGAGAATGCGTCTCGCCTCTCTTCCAATTGGACCCGCAGTCTCTCCTTCCACTCCTCTGATAATCCAGCCGAGCCAAAGTCGAAATCCAGCCCCGCGGAGGGCCGTTCCACTCGGGTAGCATTGACTTGAACCGCCTCATCCACTGAGCTGACTGGATAAATTCTCCATATCCTTTGTCCCTCGTCAATGGCCATGGTGAAGGGGGATAAATTCTGGACCATTACATAGATGCGACGAGGGATGGCGGCCGCCAATCCTGAAATTCAGATACTAGTCGGTATCCTCTGTTAACTTCTTCCTCCGGTGTACTCTCTAGTGAAAAAAACTGTTCCGTGTTCGCTCGTTCAGCGTACGCACACCAGGCGGGCATCCTCTGTACTGCCCCTGGCAAAATTTTGGTTAAACCCGCTCTGCCGCAGAACAACAGTCCATAGTCTTCCGAGACCGAAGTAGGGGTCCCGGTCCACCTGGACAAGCTGCAGCTGGAGACTGGACATGGGCAATTCATTGGTTTCCTGCAAATAGGCCCGGATAACTGCTTATACAATGTCCGCATTAGTGCCCAGAATGATCGGGTACTTAGGTAGATCTTTGGGTTCTGGACACGTGAGTGCATCTACGTTCATGGGATGGAACCTCCCGGTGTTGAGCTGTTGGATCTCAAGGGACACCGTCACTATGCCATCGATGGGGTAGTCTTCATTGCTCATCCCTCTTACTTTGATATGTTCGCCGACTTCAGTGGCCGATTTTGGAGGTGTTGATCATAGAACCCCCGATATATGATGGTCACCCGTGTCCAGTAAGGCGGAGGAGTAGATGCCGTCTACCAGGACCCGTATAATAGCCACCGGCCCCACTCGATTATTCCCGTCCCGGGGACCTTCGCCACTTGAGTTGGGAACTGGGTCTTCTCCGCTGGCAGCAGAGACACCACAGACCATAGCGTTAGGTGTGAACTTCTTGGGCGAGGGACTCCGGTCATGGGTTCTCCCATCCGGCAATCATAGGAGATATGCCCTTTCTTCCCGCACTTGTAGCAGGACAGATCCCTCAGCGGAGTGCGACGATTGTATGGAGGCGAGGTTCGTCCAGCGTACTTCGGTCGTTCAGGCCCGGGTTTATCCGTGGGGATCTTCCTTTTTCTCATTACCTCCCTTAGTCTTGGGGGTGGCGGGTACTTTAGCTTTCTGTGGAGAGTGAAGCATTAGATGCGCCTCATGTTCTTTGACTTGTTGTAACAGCTTGGTGAATGAGGGGGGGCTCCCTCGAGTGAGATTATCGCGAATCATGTTTGCAATAGGGTGGGTAGGGCTGGATCCCTGCAGGTATTGCTTACGGAGGTATTCATCCATTTGCGAAGCCATAACAAACTTATGGTGAAGCAGGGGCCCTAACGCGACTTGCACCCGGTAGATGTACAGTAGGCAGACAAGTCTTCTCCATCCTTTTGGTTGATGGCGTATTATTTGGCCCACAAGGCTCCATCATCCTCGGTTACACCATAGGCCTCTGTTAAGAATTCGACCATCATCCGAGAGGTCACGTTTGGATGCTGCTCTCGATGAATACTGACCAGAGTGGACGCTGGGGGTCTCAGGCATTCCATGATGCGTTGACGTTTCACTGCGTCTGTACAAGACCATTCTTCCATCACACCTCGGGTGTGCTCCTTCCATGGGTCTATCCCATCTTCCCCCATCGGGACAGGGAGGGACCCTGAGACGGCCTTCAGTTTTCGGTAATTTTGTGAGTGTGTGGCCAGGGTGAGGGCTTCTACTAACGGGGGTAAACTGGGTGGTGCGGTTAGCTGGCCTACCTTGTCATTGAGCTTTTGCAACATTTCCCAATACAGTCCAGCTTCTTCGGATACGCTGGACCCTTGATAACTAAATTCCGATTGACAGCTACCCGCTCGAAGTGGGTGGACAAAGGGGCTTCCACCGGGTGGGGAGTTGGGGAGCTGTAAGTATTGGGGAACGGCGGGCTCAACGACCACCAAATCTCGGCAACAATCAACTAGCAAGGTGTTCCACTTAGAGTCTTGGTCTAAGAGAACATAGGTTGTGTGGTATATTGGTGCATCACCTCAGCAAACTCCAATAGGATAATCTCCCAATAAATGAATCCAGTGTCCAGGAACAATATATGTGAATAAATTGACCTCCCAGGGTGAGAAAGTCCTAACGCGTTGGTGCGTGGTCCTATTTTTGTACTGACCATTAAAGATTTATGTATATTTTTACCCCTGTCTGGTGTTGCCCTCATTACATGCGCTTGCTGACGCTTCCGCTGTGAGCTGTGCCTCTCTTCTTCTTTGCCGTTCTTGGTCTATGAGAACGTCTACCAGACGGGCTTTGGAAAAACCGGGTAGTTGTCGTAGGGCCGTTTGCAATGTCTCTAATGGTAAGGCCATAGGTACTTGGCTCATGGCCACCACGCGGCGGGCGTTTGCCGCGCCCAATCGCGCATGCTCTGACGCGAGGGGAGAGCCATTGTAGGCAGGGTGGTGTGTGTGTGTGTTAACGGGCACCCCAGGTCTAAGATCTCAGCAGCGCCTCCAAATGTAACCCTGTTTCCTAGTGAACACAGTCCGCTACCATATGCTGTATAACCTGTAGGCTCGCAGGGCCTGAGCCTCCGCCACAGAGAGCCTGGGGCACACGTAATAATATGTATAACTTTGTACTTGGTGCAGCGCCTCCACCTGCAATGGCTCCCACCAGATTGGGAGTGGTTCCTCGCAGGACACTTGTATATCACTCCGCACACACACAGCTTATAAAACAAACGGATAGCTTTACTATATATCATAGGCAATATATATATATATATCAAAAGGTGTCCCTCTCTAGAGGAGACACTATCTACTCAATCTCGCAGGATGCTCCCACCTCCACCGGGTGATCCCACCCCGTGTCCAATAACCTCCAAACAATATGTCCCCCACCCTCAAGTGAGATAATAGATATATATGGGTGACTGCGCAGCCACTGTATCCCGTGTGAATATAGTAGGATATCGTTGGTGCACTTGGTGATGGTTACCTGCCGGGCACTCCAGTATCCGGGCCTGCCAAGGATCTTCACAAAGGATCAGATGCAACTGGATTCAGCAATACCCGTCTGGGGCGATCCCACCCAGATGACTGCAGCAACAGTAGTGAGGTCTGAGCCCAGACCTCCGCTAGATATGTACTGTCTCTTTACTTTGTCTCTGAACTGGCACAGTAAAGGGAACTGGAACCTATCTGGGGCCAATCCCTATCTCCGCTCCACTCTACAGGGACTCAGGGCCTAACTGGGCCGGGGTATAAGGCCTAGGTAGGGACTGGGTTCCTTCCTACACCTGGAGCTCCGTTTCCTTCCTCCTCCCGCTAGCTCTGAGCAATGTGCGCCCCTGTGCAACCCTATCTCCCTTACTCCCAATATTCCAGCCACCCGATTGGTTCCCTGGCGTCACATGGTCTCGCGGTGGCTGCTGGGACTTGTAGTCCCCTACGCTCCACCCTATAGGAACTATTCCTCCTTCGCGGGCTTTGGCAGCTATGCCCGTGCATGCGCGACCTCTGCTCCCAAGCCAGCAATCAATATGGCGGCGCCCTGAAGTCGCGGAACCTCCGATATACCGGAGCATTCCCTGCCCTGCTGCAACCCTCCCATCAGACAACACAATGTGACAGTGGGGAGCCCGGTTACACATAGTTACATGGTAGATGAGGTTGAAAAAACACATAAATCCATCAAGTTCAACCTATGCTAAATTTAAACGACAGATACTTAATCCTATATTTGTACTTACAGTATATTGATCCAGAGGAAGACAAACAAAAATACCAAAGAAATATCATCTAGATATAGCCATGCCACCTATGGCTACTAACCTGCCCTATTCCTTGCAGTACGCCCTGGTAGAATCAGGCTTCCAGTAGTCAGAATGGGGGTTTCCCCCTCCTTGGTACTACACTTGAGTGACAGTGGGAGGTTGTGCCATCAGGCCTGAGCATGTCCAATCATGGGACAGACTTGATGCCCTCCTCCTGGCTGTACTTAATGGCACTGCCACCCCAAATTTAGTAGTGCCTCTCCCCACTTGAGAGAGGCAGGGATCACACAGGATTGCCAGGAGCTTGGCCTACCCTGTTCTTCTTCCCCTTGGGGGAGAGTGAGTGATACCCTATACCCCTGAACTGCTCGAAGGCCATGGAAGAGCCAGGACAGCTTCAGGGGGCCTGACCTGTAGTGGTACTCCAGGGACCAACCTCAAGTTGACCATCCAAGAGACTGCAGGGGACAGAGATCTGCCTTGTTCCTGTACTGTACAGACCAAGAGAATAAACCATTTCTGTTGTTATACTCCTGCCTAGAGTGTGATCTTACTGGGGGAGAGGTGTTTATTTCTACTGTGGGAGATCATCTTCACCTTTCTGGAGCCTACAGCAGATGGAGGCGCTGCACTGCTTGAGAACCATGTGGGTAATGTACCCCAGAAGCCTGATCCTGTGTCCCCACTACCACCGGCGGACAGCTTAGCCCTCCTTTTACCAGCAGCTATCATGCACCACACGACCAGTAATGGCAGAATCTCACAGAGGGTGGGGGATACACCATTACATAATGATTTCTCATAAGGAGAAAAATAAATTCCTTCCTGACTCCAAATATTGGCAATCAGATTACTCCCTGGACTGACATCCTTCCCATGTTTACTAAATTAGTGTATCCGTGTATATTGTACCTTTCCTTTCTAAAAAGATGGTCAACCTTTTTTTGACCATATCTATTGTATCTGCCTCACAGATTCCATGGGTAATGAATTCCATATTTTATCTGCCCTTACTGTAAATAACCCTTTCCTTTGGTGCTGTTTAAATCTCCTTTCCTCCAACCTTAAGGGATGGCCCCATGTCATTTCTACTGCCCTTGGAATGAATAGTTATTTTGCAATCTCCTTGTATTTGTATATAGTTATCATATCCCTTCTTAGACGCCTATTTGATAATGTAAACACATCTAATTTAGCTAGTCTCTCCTCATAAATCAGATTATCATCCACTTTATTAATTTGGTGGCTCTCCTCTGCACTTTCTCTAGTGCCATAATGTCCATAAGTTGTGGTGCCCAATATTGTACTCCATATTCAAGGTGTGGTCTTACTAATGCTTTATAACGAGCATACTTATGTTTACTTCCCTTCCTCGTCAGCCATTTACCTGCCCAAGTTTCCAATCTATCCAAGTTCTTCTGGAGGGATATTACATCCTGCTCTGATTCTACTACCTTACACAATTTAGTGTTATCTGCAAAGATGGAGACTTTGCTCCTAGCCAACCTCAAGGTCCTTAATAAATAAGTTGTAAAGCAGGGGTCGAAGTACTGATCCAGAGGTACTCACTCACAACTTTAGCCCAACCTGACAAGTTCCATTTATGACAACTCTCTGTTGTCTATCCTAAAACCAGTTTTCAATCCACGTACAAATATTTTTACAGAGTTCAATTTTCTTTATTTTGTACAATAACCTCTTGTGTGGAACCGTATCAAAAGCCTTTTCAAAATCTAAATAGACCATATAACTGCACTATCTTGGTCTAAATTGCTACTTAAATTGGTCTAAATTGCTACATCCTCATATGGTTTGACAATTAGTGTGCTGACTTGTAAATTAAATGTTCTTGAATATATTTTCCTCCATACAGAAGAAAACAAATGATTTACTTGGTTTGAAAGTCAAAGCTTTTTAGGTAAAGTTTTAATGTTCTTTATTATTATTTTTTGTTATTATATTATTATTATTATTATTACTATTATTATTATTTTTATTTTTACAGACAGCATATTACTTTGCCGTTTGGGATTATGTACTACGGAGTTTAACATGTTTCTTCCAAGTTTGGTAATGTTCAGTAATAGTATTACCAGTCTCTTATCTGCAAACATTTTTCCATTTATAGAAAAAGAAAAACTGAACCGAACTACCAATGACCCACATTTAATTTCCCGAATTATCAATGCCTTTTTCTTCTGATTTTTTTTTATCGTTCTCATTTAAATTGTAAACTTTACTGAGAACAGATGTTACAGATATGAATCCATATATTTAAGAAACCATGTCCTGTACAGTGCTTAAAAAAAGCATTGAAAAGCATTGAGAAGATCGGAAACATTTCTAGCAATCAGATATTCTCATTTCAATGGAAATTATCATAATTAAGCCAATTACAAAACCTGATAACTACAGCTGGGACTTAAATTAAATTGGAGTTTGACAGCTTTTCATTGGCAAATGTGCTAATTTACAATGGCATTGCACAAAACATTTCAGTCTTTCAAAGCTATATTAATTTTTGCTGAGTCCCACCCAATTATGCTATTAAGGCAGTAGGAGGGCAACTTTATCATCATACATAATAAAACATGTTGTATATCCAAAAGTATAGAAATATATAACATGTATTATTAATTGTCTTGAAAATAAAACTACAGATGCAGCAACGAGTATTAGAACTCTTGCCTGGGAGAGTTCTGGGGCACTCGCAGTAAATGCTGCAACAATGTCTGGACATTGCCTCAACATTTCTATGAGATTCTTAATGGCCCATCGGATTAACACAGCAGGGGTCCCTGCAGTCCCATTCAAACTGCTGTGTTAATCCGATGGGCCATTATGAATCTCACAGAAATGTTGAGGCAATGTTCAGACAATGTTGAGGCATTTACTGTGAGACTGCCCCAGAACTCTCCCAGAATTTCCCAGGTAAGTGTTCTAATACTAGTGGCTGCATCATTATGTGTGTGCCAAGCATGGGTATTTGAAGTGATACTTCTTTGTCTTTTGTCACTATTTTCTCACAGAAATTATATTGGTTCCCCTAAAAATGTACCCATGAATCCTGGATGCAAGTAGTAGACACATGGTCTCGGTAATCTCTCCCCATGAAAATGCTTTCGCGACTCGCCACTAGGGGTTCCCTGCTTCAGCACAGATTAGAAAGGTAAAAGGGCATAGGGATGTGAGGTGTCCCAGAACTGGTAAAGGGGCCCCTAGTATAAGGGGGATGCCCAGTTAATTCCCAGATCATGCAGAACCCAGGGGTCCAGGGTTGCTCCAGTTATATATTAGACTGTGTGGTTTTGCTATAGTCTAAAGTCAGGTTTTGCAGAGGAGACATGATGGCTACCCCTCCCTCTAGACTCAAAGGGAATCCAGTATATGGAGGTGTCAGAACCATTTTGTGAGCAAGAAAAGGCCAGGTGTCAGTCCCAGAGAATAGAGGGCACCACACACTGGGGCCCTGATTTTGAACCCCAACAGGTAAGGTCTTAAGGATATCCTTGCTCAAACACAGGTTGGTCAATTAGCGACTCAGTCATTTTGACTGAGCCACCTGTGCATACCTACTCCAGGACAGGTCATTCAATCAGCGGCTCTGTCATTCCAGCCATCTGTGCTGGAACAGGGATATCCTAAAGACCTGACATGTTGGGGTTCCCTGAGGACTGGAGTTGGGTAACACTGTGCTAGGGTCTTTAAGGGGTAAACCCACCCCACCCCACTACCCACCCTGGAGGTCTAACCACTCTCCCGGGCAACTACTACCACCCTCCACCCATCCATTGGTACAGTGGGACAATATAATATGGGCCTGATTTACCACTAATAAATGGTGAATTAAACAAAAAACAGGCCCCAAATAAAACACATTACATAGCCAACTGAACACATAACAAATGCCAATAAAAAAATTGAATGTCACAGTGGGTACATCATGCCCATATAATATGGGCATGATTTAACAATATGCCAGTCAATGGTCAATCTTTAAAAAAAACAACCACAAACAATATCCAATGTAATCCAAACAATCACCAAATAAAAAACAATAAGCAAGTATACACAACAAAATTACCACCATTCAATTAACCAAATACCAATTAAATACGAGAATTAACCATTAAAAACGCCAAATCAAAACCATCAGTCAAATTAAAAATAGCCAAAATAATCAACTATTAAAAATCAAACACCAAAGACACCCCTGAAATAATCCATAGAAAACACCTCCAAAAATGAAAAAAAACAAATTCAAAACACAAAATAAATAGCATTAAAAAGAAAAAACAAAGTAGCAAAATACATTTAAAGGCTCAAACATATATACATTTGCACTCAAGGGGCAATTAAAAAAAATTACATCAGAACAAAATTACAATGAAAAAAACTGTAAAAGAAAAATAACATGCGTTCATTTTTTTTCCTTACCTTTAGATGTCTTCACCCTCCGATTCCTAGGGTCTCCAAAAGCTCTTGAACCAATCCACAATCCCAAACAGCAGGGGAATTCCGGACTGTCGCTGAAGAAACCGAATGGAACGACGAAGCACTGGTAGCCCTTATTTTGGCAAGGCTTTACAGAAAACCTTAAGGATGAACTTGCAGCGCTGGAACGCCCTGCAGGTTTAGAGGATCTCCTCGCCCTATGTATCTGCATAGACCTGCATCTACAGGAGAGAAGAGCCGAGAAGGTTCAGCGCTAAGGAGGTACATGATCTTTTCATACTTTTTGACCGGCTCCCATTACCAACTGTTTCCTGGATCCAGAGGAGACAATGCAACTCAGAGTACTAGCCTATCGACCAGCAAGAAGCAGCGCAGACGCAACTCTTGTCTTTGTATGTTTTGCGGTATTGCCGGGCATCAGGCTCTCCTTTGTCCAAATAAGTCAGGAAAATGCCAAATCCTAGTGAGAGAAGGGAGAATCACACTGGGAACACTACATACTTCTCCCTCTAGTCTACCTTCAAGGTTGATAATGTCGATCAAATTGACCAGGGAATCCTTTGTGGTCAAGACACGGGCCTTTTTTGACTCTGGGTCAGGCAGTAATTTTATCGACCAAAGTTTTGTGGAGAAACATGGCATTCCGTTACAACCAGCAATCATTTCTTTAGAGACAGTTCCACTACAGTTGGAGAAAGGTGCGGACCATGCGGAAATGATTCGTCAACATAATCCACTGTCCCAATATTTCAGAAAATCTGGGATTACGTGGCTTCAAGTTCATAACCCTTCCATGCATTGGGCGGAGTCTCGGCTCATTCATTGGAGTTCACGATGCCTAAGAAACTGTTCCGTTCCTTCCCAAATGCTGGCTGCTGCTTCAGAACCGTCTGAGTAGAAACCCAACCTACACAGTATCTACTCCTGCTTTTGCGACGTATTCTACAAAGTCCAGTCCAAGGAGCTGCCTCCACATCAGTCGTTCAAATGTTCCATTGATCTTTTGCCTGGTTCGGTACCTCCCAGAGGAGGTTCATATCTTTTATCACCTCCGGAAAACCGTTCCATGAAGGAATACATTCAGGAAAACCTTCAGAGGGGATTTATCCGGAAGTCTTCTTCTCCCGTTAGCGCAGAGTTTTTCTTCGTTAAAAAGAAAGATGGAACACTGTGTCCGTGCATTGACTACTGTGGACTCAACAAAATCACGGTAAAGAATCAATATCCGTTACAACTAATTTCTGAACTGTTTGACAGGTTGAAAGAAGCCTCTATTTTCACCAAATTGGACATACTAGGGGCTTATAATTTATTGAGAATTTGTCAGGGTGATTAGTGGAAGACGGCATTCAATACACGTGATGCACACTACGAGTATTTTGTTATGTCATTCAGAATTTTCAATGCTCCAGCAGTATTTCAGAACTTTGTGAACAAGATATTTACTGTAGGGATCTCCTCGACAAATATGGCATTGTGTACCTGGATAAAATACTGATCTTCTCTAAATCAGCACAAGAACATCCAGGCCATGTGATGCAAGTTCTAGATGGTTGCGGGAGAGTCATCTGTTCGCTAAATTAGAGAAATGCCAATTCCATCAATCCAATACCTCTTTCCTGGGATATATCATCTAGGATACTGGATTTGCCATGGATTCAGCAAAAGTCAAAGCGGTTCTGGAGTGGCCACACCCCCTCAGCCTAAAAGCTTTTCAGCAGTTTCTAGGCTTTGCAAATTATTATATGGAAAATAGCTGAAGCGCTCAAATGCAGGTATATCTCAAAATGATAATAAGCCAGACCACTGTACCAGGGTACTAACAATTGATATAGTACCTATTGTGTCATATAATGGGTACTATCCTCCTGAAGACAGGTGGTGTGTGGTGCAACCCACTCACCATATGTCTCATTGGCAGGTTCCCCTGAAAAATATGCAAATACTCACATCCTGGTAGGGCAGGCAGGCAGGCTGTGCAGCTACTCAATGCAATACAGGGAAAAGGGAGACCAAAAAGGAAAAAGAACGCTGCGACGTTCGAAATGCATTGGATGGGTCTTTTGCCACATTAAAGTGCCCTTTTAATCATTTTTTTGTTCTGGTTTCTTCCTGCTCCGTTTGTGCTGGTGCGCTTTTTCAAATTATTACCATTGATTTATATAGAACTATTCATCCGTCCTAGCGCCTATCACCGCATTAACCAAGAAAGGAACTGATCCTTCTCAATGGTCTGTGGATGCAGCAGATGCATTTGACAGACTAGAGATAGCCTTCTCTTTGGCTCCAGTTCTGGTGCACATGGATACCGCTTTATCCTGCATCCTTGCACCTTCTTCTTCTAGAAATTCTCCCAGTCGAATGTAATTATGACATGGCAACTGAGAACTCTAGTGAACCCAAGTGATTTGAATCGGCGCTAAAATCCCCACAGCACTAATAAATAATGCAACAAAAATATTACATAAGATGATGTATAACCCAAAAAAATACTTCTCAAACTTCCAAAGAATATGCAAGGATTCCCTACAAAAGCAGTCTTGGTCCGGGGTGGGAAGGGAGCGATGATTTCAGGAGCACACCAAAAAAAATAGAAAATAAAAACAATAATGGTGCAGTATATCAATACAATCAAAATATATTAGATATCTTGGCTCTGTAGAAATTCCTACTTACAACAAGTGGAATATAAAAGGGCAATGGTCTGACTCTGTCAGTATAGGTGAAGTTGTATCTCCAGCAGGGGAATAGATTCAGGATCAAGGAAACCTCAAACGGAGATCATGCAGGTGTCATGTACTCGAATCCAGATAGGATGTGGTGTGCATGGAAGATAAAAACGGACCAATGGTATAGAGCGCAAAAACACTATTTATCACACGAAAAGGAAAGTTGGAAATGTACTTACAATAAGTACAATATCTCTGTACATATAAGGGTATCATGAGACAGTAGAGTGCTGATCCTGAGTGGTAAAAGTACTCCCGTCCTCCCGCAGCTCCAACCTTGCCGACGATGGATGGCGTCTGACGTCCCTTCCGGTAAACGGGTGACGACATCCGGGTGAGGGCAAAGGAGTCGGACAGCAATGGATCGGCAGCAAACTCGGTCGTCTTCACTTCGTGGGCAGCTGCAGCAGACTGACTGAACAAGCTCTACGCGTTTCGCTGTACTTAGACAGCTTCCTCAGGAGCAGATTAACTTCCCCTATGGGTGGGTCCTAATTTATAGTATCGGTAATTGCAATCAATTACAACTAATTGAAAATGGACATAAAAAATTGATAAATTAACACGCAGGTTCGCCTAAAAGTGAGGCACATAACTCTGCGGTTCAATAGGCATAAAATACATGTAAATTTTATTCACTAACATGTAAAAACATTAAAATCTTATTTAAAAGATACAACTGACATTTTAAAAACTTTAGAAACTTTTATTTGGAAGGAGGATTATATTCTTGCTACTATAGATGTGTCTTCACTATATACCTCCATTGCACATTATTTAGGTTGTGAAGCCATAAAGTATTTTTTAGATAAAGACCAAGATCTACATGATTTACAGGCGAAATTTCTGTTGGACAGTATAACTTTTATATTGGAAAAAAAATTCTTTTTATTTGACAACATCTTTTATATTCAGAAATGTGGCACCGCCATGGGTACGAAGTTCGCCCCCAGCTATGCAAATCTCTTTATGGGATTTTGGGAGGACCATAACATCTGGCCCAATGGCATACTGGGGGAGGGCATTGTCCTATGGCGGCGCTACATTGATGATATCATTTTAATTTGGCAAGGAGACCAGCAAAGTTTGGATCAATTTATTTTAAATTTGAACGTTAACGAGCTAAATTTGAAGTTTACTCATACAGCAAGTAAGACCTCCATTGAATATCTGGATTTGGTTATATATATAGAGGATGGATCTGTAAAAACTAAAACTAATTTTAAAAGTGTTGACAGTAATAATTTTATTTTACGCTCGAGTTGTCATCACCATCGATGGATGGTTGGTGTGCCTTACAGTCAGTACAGAAGAATACGCAGAAACTGTACAGATGACAATATGTTTAATGAACAATGTAAAATTTTAGAAACACGTTTTATACAAAAAAATATAAAAAAGATACAATGGATACTGTTCCCCCACCCTTATCCGCCTGTTTGATTACTATATTAGAATTTTCAGTAATTTCTTCTAAGGCCTTCTTTTCCTCTTTTGTCAGATTATTTCTAATTTTTGATTTATTATTCTTAAAGAGGTTTTCAAAATCTTTGACAATCAAATCGTAAAATACTTCTAAATGGTTACCTTAATAATATGTCGGATAAAATGTAGACTTGCTTTTTAAAGTAGTATGTTTAAATTTACTTTTTTCTGTCTGGACTACTGGGTTTAAATTAGTTAATCTAGATTCTACATTTTTACTAAGAAAAAATCTCTTCACAGTGAGTTTTCTAAGATACCGATTTGCATCCAAAAACAGCTCAAAATTGTTAGGCCCCGTCGTTGGAGCAAAGGATAATCCTTTGGAAATAAGATTAAGTTGTGGTATTGATAAATTCGTTGAGCTTAAATTAAAAATACTATTAGAATCTTTAGAGATCTCTTTCTTTATTCTCTCCCTTTTTCTTCCTCTCCCTCTTTTACCTCTCTGATGTTTTCTCTTTTGTGTTGTACATTGTCTTCTCTCCCTTTTCCCCAAGTGGGGTGTAAGGATTCGATGTCTCCCAGATACTGAGAGTTTTGTCTAACTCTTAAAAATCATCTGATCCAGTGGCTCCAATTGGAGAACGGGATCTGCTGGTCTTATGTTGCCTATCAGATTGGTATCTGTCTCTCTCCCTTCTTCTTTCCTCTCTTTCTCTTCTCATCTCTCTCTCTCTTCTTGCCTCTTTTTCTTTTTGATATTCTTTATCTTTTTGTTCTTTTTCTCTCAGTTCTTTATCTCTCTGATCTCTATGAAATGCAAAATCTCTATCTCTTTGTAATTCTCTATCTCTATGTATCTCCCTATCCCTAATAGTCCTTTCTTTCTGTTCTTTTATTCTTAATTCTTTCTCTCTCTTTCTCTCTCTCTCCCTCTGTCTCTCCCTCTCTCTACGTCTCTCTCCCTCCAATCTGAGCTCTTTCTCTCTCTCACGTTCTCTCTCCCTTAGATGTTCTTGATCTCTACGTTTATCTCTATCCTCAGTAGTCTTTTTTTCTAGAATGGTATTATTATGTAATTGTATTTTTTCTATTGCATAATGTGATTCAGAATGTTTTTGATCTTTCATCTTCCTTTGTGGTAAATGGGATTTATAGTGAGATGAAGGGTTACCATTATCTCTACGATATGAAGTATTTGAAAAATATGGTTTGTCTGATTTATAATCCAAATTGTTGTAACGATTCTCATATTTCCTTTCTGTTTGGTAATTATTTTTCTTTTTCTTCCAATCTCTTTGCTCTCCTCTCTGGTAGTCTTCTTCATCTCTCAAAAACTTATTGGTTTTATTAATATATAGATCATTTTCTAATTTGTCTATTTTCCTTTTTAACTCACGATCCTTAATCCTATCTGGATTCGAGTACATGACACCTGCATGATCTCCGTTTGAGGTTTCCTTGATCCTGAATCTATTCCCCTGCTGGAGATACAACTTCACCTATACTGACAGAGTCAGACCATTGCCCTTTTATATTCCACTTGTTGTAAGTAGGAATTTCTACAGAGCCAAGATATCTAATATATTCTGATTGTATTGATATACTGCACCATTATTGTTTTTATTTTCTATTTTTTTTGGTGTGCTCCTGAAATCATCGCTCCCTTCCCACCCCGGACCAAAACTGAGAACTCTAGCCATAAATATGGCTTTGCAGGAATGGAATTTTGTGAACAGGTGAACAAAAAAGGCGCGAACAGCTAAATAGAGAGTGAATAAATAATATAAATATAAATATAAAAAATGATGAAATTAAATAAATGTGATAACCAAAAACCCCCAGCTCAAACCTCACTGGTGGGACCTGTTTCACGGGTTCCAAAGTTTAGAAGTATCTCAGAACATCCAGGGGGAGCATATATTGGGTTGAGAAAACAAAACAAGATACACAGATTTAAGTGCAGACGTAATACAATCAGTGGATAATTGTGGCAGTGTCTTGGCTCATATAGCTGTTCTACTCACAGGACTAAAGGGTATATATAAGCAGTTGGCAAATAGGGTTGCCACCCTTGAAGGTAATTAGGCACCGGACCCCCTATCGATACTCCGTCAGCATATACCGCATGTATAAAGAGAGAGAAAACTACATAGTGCGATCAATAATGTAAACTTTATAAAAAATGAATGGGTAAAATATGCGCACTTACAATGTGCTAATAGAATAAAAGCATTTGTCACAAATTGTGAGTAGGAGATGTCCCGAGCAGCTCACCGCCTCCCTGGGTCATCAGGCTGGATGCCACGGCACTGTATCCACGATCGGAGCCTCCCTCTGTGCGCTCGTCTGGTCCTCTGACGTCACAGCTGCAGGGTTGGTTCAGCTACGGGTCGCCTCCAAGACCAAAATAGGTTTGCTGGTTTACTCAACGCGTTTCGTCCAGCTACCAGGAACTGTTCTCGGCTTCGTCAGGAGATTTGCAGGAATGGAGACACTTGCTGGAGGGTACTGAAAATCTGGTGACTAACCTCACCGATCACAGAAACCTCTTGTACATTGAGGGCGCTCGTCGATTGGGATCACGACAGGTGCGCTGGTCATTATTCTTCTCTCATTTCAACTTTATTACTTCTTACCGATCAGGGTCCAAGAATATAAAAGCGGATACTCTTTCTCACCAGTTCCTGGTCAATGACACTGCAGAGGACGGTGAAAAACCCATTGTTCCTCTGACGTGCAACATCTCAGCCGTTACCTTTGACTTTCTAGAAGACATTATTCGGGATCAAGTCCTGCTGATGTCACACCTCGTGCATCGCCCTCGTGACTGGAGACTCCTCCGTCGGCAAATCCTTTAAACTCCGCCCCCCTTTAATTAGAGGATTTGCCGACGGAGGAGTCTCCAGTCACGAGGGTGTCGCATGAGGTGTGACGTCAGCAGGACTAGCGCCGGAACTAACCGCAAGTGAATACAGGAGCCTACACAGGAGCCTGCACGCCGGGACCCACTGCAGAGGGACGGAACGAGCGCTCCAGCGGTTGTGGCACTAAAGGGACTCTGGCACAAGTCAGTGGACGGCATCCTAAAGTTGATTTTATACAACAGTCATATGTGAGTGTTCATTTGGCTGTTCTTAATTGTTTTTTAATAAATATATGTTTTGTACCATCTGCACCATCTCTGCTGTATTCTCTCCCCCCATGAACTATCTTTCATCGGACATCCGGGAGCTCTCAGGTTGAAGGGGACTGAATTACTACACACAGAGGAACTGCACAGGGGATTAATGGCAGGAGCGGAGAAGAAGAGGTTGAAGAACAGATTCTCTCAACCATAATTTGACAAGATCTATCTTGTAAGTAGGCACGTTATGTCTTGATTCAATCTGACATTATAGTTCAGGTGTGCTGCGCAATGTTGTGCTTTGTTTAAATCCTTTCTAGGGTGAACATTTGAACAGCAGGCTGATTAAGAGAATTGTCAAAACATCACTTATCAAAGATTTGGACAATTCAAGAACTGTGCATCTTATGGACTGAGTGTCTTTTCTAGCGCCAGGTATCCTTTATTACCTTAGCCCATTGATTTGTATGCAAGTTGAGAAATAACTTGCATGGTGGGAAACCTTGGCAGCTCTAATCTGAGTAATTTGGATTAAGTATGTATTAACATTTATTATCACGCATTATTGCATTTATAGGTCAAGTGCTGACGAGTTTAGGGTGTTTTAATTTTATTTTCACGTAAAGTATTACTATACCAGATTTATTCAAATGTTAGTGTCTCTTCTAGTCAGTGGCAGATTTCCTATTAGGCCGGATAGGCTCAGGTCTAGGGTGGCAAACATTTTGGAACAGCAGAATTTGGGGGCAGCATGTGCAATCCACACCCAGCATGTGCTTCTCGTGCTCATGTGTGATTGGCATTTGCCAGCCATGCATGCGTGATCGGTACTTTGCCAGTCGCTCGAACGCATGCGCGGCGGCAAGAGCTGATCTTGCATGCACGGCTGGCAACGTGACATCACATGGCATTCCATTGCCATGGCAATGGGACGGAGCGGCACTGGAGGAGGAGGGCGGCATTTTTTTAAAATAAGACTCTGCTTCTAGTGTTTACTACATGACACAAAAATACGTTTTAGCTATAAGCAGGTCTTCTGTGGGTTTCTTTTTCTAATACCCAAATCCCTTGTTTGAGGTTTGGGTTTCTTCTTGGGTTTTTATTTAAGTAATGTTTTCAATTTGTAGCAATTTTCTTTATTTTACAGTTGGTTATATCTGCTTACTGTACTATGAAAAAAAAACAAAAACAAATCTAAATCTGTTGTTTTTCTTTAAAGAAACAAATCTGAACCTGTAGTTTTTTTGACATAGCCAACACCTAAGTGGTCACTGAATAACACCTAAGCGGTCACTGAATAACACCTAAGCGGTCACTGAATAATTTCATCCCCTTTGTCAACAAAGATACAATGTATCCAGCTCTGCTCCCACACAGCACTCACTTTTCACCCGTGGCACCAAATTCTATACAGTCCTGTAGGGTGTATATCTAGGCAGGTATTTCATATTCACTTTATTTAACCTGGTACCTAAATCAATTTATTGTGGGATATATATCCTGGTAGAATACCCCCAATCCAGCTTTGTTCCTATAGAGAGTAAATGTTTTGTCACTGAGCACTTCGTCTGCAACGATGTAACAGCAGAGGAGATTCATTATCTCATATTTACACTGTGAGATTTCCTCATATAGCATTTCAATATCTTTGACACATAATGGCATACTCCTCCCCCCCCTCTCCCTCTTTACAGTTTTTATTCAACTACTACTCTTGTCACTATTAAGTATTTTAATTGTTGTGACTCATTCTTACTAGACCAATAAAGGTTCAGTTTTAACATTATAGATTATCAGGTGTTCTCCTAAGTGGACCTCTACCTACCATTTTGAACTGATTTCTACATCAGCATCCAAATACTTTGTTTTTCATACCCTATGTCATAATCTTCAGGTTATCCTGTAGCACGTTCCTGACACAAAAAGTATAAATGATCTGGAAAGCTTTCAATTATTAAACACCATTGTTACAGTACAGACATCTAAGTTCCATGAAACAAAACTAGTGGGTTTTCGATCACAAACTATGACTAGCGTGTAATTATCATGTCTCCAGTTCACTGATCTACAATATATTGAAATAATTTTTGGACATTTTCCATTCCAAAAAACACTGATTAAAACTCCAGCACCATAAACGCTTTTTTCCAAGAGGCCAATAAATTGAAACTGACTCAGAATGGAAATCCAAATGAGAGGGTTTCACTTCACATAGGACACACATTTGCTAGACCATTACATAACATCTACTGTATAAAAAAAAATTGTTTTTTCAGTCTGTGCATTTGATGTACTGTACTGCCGACGAGTATACTAAAACAAATCTGGGGCAATCACCAACAAGACCCAGGTACATGCTGGGTGCATGATGGGTACATGCTGGGTACATGCTGCAACATTTCAGTGACATTTCTACAGACAGATTAATGGCCCATCGGATTAACAGCGGGGTCCCTGGCAGTCCCATTCAAACTGAATGGGACTGCCAGGGATCCCTACTGTGTTAATCCGATGGGCCATTAGTCTCTGCAGAAATGTCACTGAAATGTTTGCTGCATGTTCCCAGCATATACCTGGATCTTGTTGGTGATAGCCCCAGATTTTCCAAGGCAAGTTTAAGGCACGTTTTAGAATACTCATCGGCGCACCTGTAATGCACATACAGGACAGTGAGAAAAAGCAATAACTGTAACATTAATGTGCCCTAGTATACAAAGAAAACAACTTTCTTTGGAGCAAAAGTCACATAACTAGAATCTTCATGAATTTCTATACATTTCAAACCTAGATATTGTTTTAAAGTACGGCCCCTAATGTGTATTAAGGGGTCTATTTATCCCCAAATTTAGCAAAGGAAAATAATCCTACAACATTACTTTCATTTATAAATCTGGTATTGTTTTCTTCAATGGATTTGGCCTAATTTTGAAGCCAGGAGATTTTGATAAATAGACCGATATTGCTTTAAAAATTGCATTTCATTTTTTTTGTTCATTTATTTGTTAATTGTGGCCCTTTGTATTTTTGTAGACATGAGACATGGATAAATAGTGTCAATGTTTTAGGATACCCTGTTTATTTCTGGAATCTCTCTATACTGTACGTCCATACCACACTACAAAGAAATTGGATCTTTTGAATATAATTTTACTACTAAGGGTTTTCTATATGCTGATGTTTATGCTCTCTCTTTTGGACTCTGTGTTAGCCAATACCTACTTTGTGTTTGATGATAAGTATTATCTCCATGTTCAGGAGATGACCATGGAAATCACATGTGCCTCGACATATGCATATCTTCTCCTCAGATAATGGAAGCAGCACAAGGTGTTTTCAGATACTATGGATAGGTTTATGGAACATGTTGTGTCGTGTCAGCTACTTGCACCCTGATTGGTAGAGCACAGGAGGGGATGAGTATAAGCTGACATTAGCCATTTTTCTGCTTCATTTTCCTCCATTGCTGGGTACTACCTGAGGTTTCATTAAGAAGTAGTATATAATAACCACATACAGGCGGTCTTCGCTTAAAACGGGTCCGATGTCGGATGATGCGTCCGGCGGACTGCATTAAGCGTGGCGGATAAGGCATCCCTCGGTAAGCGGGACGTCGGTAAGTGAGGACTCACCGTGTCCTATATTGTTGGGGGTAAATATGTAACTTAAGGGAAATTACAAGATTTTCACCAATTTTAACTCAATAACTTTGGGTTCCCCAGTTCAGTTAACAAAAATATTAAACACAGATTCCTTTTTTAAATGTTCTGCTCTCAGTCCAACATGATATATTTGTTTCCATTTATATAGGAAATCTCCTCTGTGACATTCAATAATTTATTACATTATTCTTCTTTTTTACCCACTCCACATTAAAACAAATTAAAACTAACATTCCAAAAAGGTCAGTTGTGTATGTTATACAGGATTTTTAGTAGTAACCAGGCTTATAACAAAAATGCATGCCGATTAAATGATTAATTTCTACAGAGGTTTTCCCCTTACTTTGATACAGAACACCTTAAGAGAGATCATTTGATAAAACACAAAAAAAGACAATAAGTACTGCAAGTAAGTAAGTGTAACGCATATTTCCCCTACCCCAATCGCAGATAGAGTGCATGTGAGGGGGAACCTATATGTTACCAGGTGTGGTGCAATATACCTGCAGGTTCACAGGAGGCCTGATCCTCCGCTGATGGAACCTGGGGTGAATCCTCTGGAATGATCTTTCTTACAGCGCCTCCACCTATGTAGGATTCTAGGAGTGTAGAATGTACCCCACACAGGACCCACATATAGTAACCTCATACACAGGAGTATACGTATAACGGTTTACTATATGGAGCAACAAACCATAATACATTACACATGCTTCAGCAACAATAACAGTGTCACTCTATAACACTACTTCCCATGGGTGATAACCCCATACCATGTACCAAAGTCCCAAATGTCATCCACTCCCACCTAGGAGTATATACCTCGTGCCCACCACCATGTACCCCCACACCGTGTCCACAGTATAACTCTTGTCCCGTGGTCAGCGCTGCAACTATGTGTGATTACTCTGTAGTTGGTGCACTTAATTAACAATACCTGCCCAGTGCGGCGGCACCTGGCGTTCAAAGGATCTTCAAAAAAGATCCGACGACCTCCTGGGCGACGTCCGGTTCCACCAGCGCGGTGCTCAGGCAGGGCTGCCCATCAGGATATGATTCCGCTCTCTCTGCGGAGTAGGCCTGATCCCAAGCCTCGGAATGGGAAGCGCAGCGTCCTCTGTGTCCCTAACTGCACTGCTGACACTAAAAGGGGCAGGGTCCCTAACCAAGGGCCTGTCCCTGTAGTGACTCAATCTACTGAGTGGCTCAGGGCTAACTGGGGCTTAGGGGGCTGCTGGCCTAGTGCAGTGGGTCACTGACCCCTGCACCCTCACCTCCTTCCCCTAGACTCTCCTGCGCCGACTGACGTGTCTCCCAGCGCATGAAATGTATCAATCCCTGAGAGCAGGGAGATACTGCAGCCCTGTTGGCTCCCTGGCGCCATGTGGGGTACTCCTGAGGCTCATGGGACATGTAGTCCCTGCCCATAGTCTCTCCTGATTGGTGGGGGGTTCGCGCGTTATCACTGCACATGCGCGAGCTAGCCGACAGCCTCCGCAACTATTCCTTCACTGCGCATGCGCAATGCAAAAGAAGATGGCGATGCCCTGCACTGTCGGGCCACCGTGGAGCCTCCCGAGCACCGGAGCGCTCCCTGCTCGGCCCCCACCATTCTGACATGCCAGCGGCTCTGCCGCTTGGCTCCGGCGGCACTTGCCATCACCCCTGGCAACGGAGGTGATGGGGGTCCGGGGCTACATAAGTAATTAAGAGTACAATTTAGAAGTCATATAATTATTACATATACCACAACTAACAATACCACTTGTGGTGCATTTGCATGTCTCAGACAGGTCTCCACCCTGTCTTTTCCCATTATCACTTATCAAACAGTGCTTCCACTGTAGCAGGGATTCAGGGTAATTACATGCAAATGAGAAAGCAAAGTGTGTCACTCTTTACTTCTTTCAGTATTAAACAGCTTTCCAGCACTGCCTGGGTTACCCAGAATCCCCGGCTGCAGTGGAAGCAGTATTTGCTAAGTGATATCAACTAATATTGGTATGTACAGTATAGTAGTACATACAGCAAGTTACAATATCTGGGTAAATCACTAAATGTAGGTGATACTATAGCACAATTTTGTCAATAGAATTTTGTACGGCATACATTAAAGTGTATGTATGAGTTGTACATCAACATAGATATCCCAAAAGTCATGGCTAGGAGAAACCTGTAAATGGTGTTTACAGATGTGGGCATTGTGCCCAGTGTGGTTTTTACATATGATTTCACACAATTTTTAAACTCTTGTACAGTGGGAGAAATATTAAGCTATGTATTAACTGCTCCATAAAATGAGTAGTTTATGTATTATCTTGCCACTCTTTAATGTTTTACATAGAGTCCACAATACAACCATTAAAAAAAAAATATATATATATTTTTTAACACAAGCCAGCAATTGTTGCTGTAGGTAGACCATAACATGGGTACGTAAAAGAAAAAGATAACTCTTTCACTTTAAAACGTGCCAGCTTGCCAGTCCCTTTCTCTCTCTGATGACAAGGTGATACCCTGCAACCAGTTACTTTAGGCTGCAATGAAGCAAAACACTTACAATAAATCCAAGGTCTGTTACAGTACAGTATTACTGTATATCAGTCACAATTGATTCTGTTCAATTATCTTTGAAGCTAGGTGATATTTGCTTGTAATCTTGCATGACACAACTGCTGTTAAATACTCACACTGAATAATTGACCTATGTGAAAACAAATTGGAAACAGCCACTGATATAAAGCTAAGTACAGTAATATGTTTCACTCTAAATTAATTCTGCACTTTTTTTTTGAAGAATGAAGAATGTACTGTATGTGGAATAAATATGAAATAATCTGATACATATGCACTCGTTTGGTGTTTTATCAATAGAATTTTGTACGGCATACATTAAAGTGTATGTATGAGTTGAAGCATGGTTCTAATTATCTTTTGACCCAGAAGGAAATATGATTCCTATTGAGCTCCTTTTTCCCATGTTCCATGCATTGGCCCAATGTAAAATTTGTTTTATTTGTACAGTTGTCAAGTTCACATCTGTCTTCTATTAGTAAGTGACTAACAGTACTCAACCTCCTAAGTATCACATCAAATCTATATAAGTACAATAGAGTGTTATGGAGTGGAAGTGTCAATTTCTTAAATTAGCTATGTTATGATGTGACAATATTATTGGAAAGCTGCAAATCGTTTCGTGGAAAGATTTGTGTTTTGCTTTTAATGGAAATGAACACATCGATCCATTGTCTTTCAGTTAAACCTACAGTGCCTGCAGTCTCATAACCCAAATACAAGGCCCTATGAAGTCAGTTCATCTTCTAATGTTGAGAGAAATATGCTTTAAATATCTGAAGAACTTTGGAAGCTATTTAAAAAAAAACTATTTTAAAGGCAATTATTTTTTTTCTATTGATGTTGTGGTATTTACTGTAAGTACAGAACTCGTGAAAAAGTATAAGGCCCCACATGTAGATTATCTTACAGTATATAGGATTTAATGTGGGGTTATCTGATAACACCTTCCTAACCTGTCCCATAGCCACCCCCACAGATTTAAAAGTTGATGCCAATTGGGCAAAATACATGATTTTAATGCTCCACTACTTGTACAGTGTTTTAATTCCATATGCTGTGAAGCTGTATTACCCTGGATAGGGAAGATGGCAGGTCCTTCGATTCCTACCTAGTCAAAG
The DNA here is from genome assembly GCF_040206685.1 of Ascaphus truei. NCBI lineage: Eukaryota > Metazoa > Chordata > Amphibia > Anura > Ascaphidae > Ascaphus > Ascaphus truei. The sequence goes on from NC_134483.1 coordinate 528,924,561, forward strand.
GAGCACTATTGTATCTCTAATACATAGGCGCCTATGCAGTAAGCGTTCATAAGCCAATAAGCAAGCACTTATCACCCAAAATGTCTACTGCTATTCAGTAAGCGGTGATAAGTGGGTGATAAAAGACTGAATCGCCCCAAAAAATTGCTCATAAAAAAAATCACAGAGGCAGCGGTGATAAGCCACTTATCGCCGCTTTTCGGCATGTTCATAAACTCGCGCAATTCTAGTAGCAGTGATTAGGCTATGAACGCCTATCGCCGCTCTAGAATGGTGATTTTATCACAAAATCCTAACGCCAGAAAAAGTTGGCGTGAATTTGTTGGAAACCTGCAGAGAAGCGGCGAGATGGGACTTAGAAAAAAAATGCATTTTTCCTGCATAGGATTAATGTCAGAAATCTCTGGAGCTGATATCTATTAATATTAGCACCAGATACCCCTGGCATGAATCCTATGCAATAAAAATGCATTTACAGTAAACTTCATTACCATAGCGAATAGCCTCAGGACCCCCTACTTCCCAAGATACAGGCCCCGATATGGGGTGCCAGGATCTCCTATGCATTTAAATGTCCGCGTCACGTGACCGTGGGAATAAAATGCATAGGAGATACTGGAACCCCATAATGGGGCCTGTATCTCATGAAGTAGGGGGTCCCCGAGGCTGAAACCATGGCGGTTCAGCTCAGGAGACACCCTGTTCATCTACACTATAGTGAATTGCAAAATTAAAATTTATACACATACATTTCGGGCGAGATTTGCACAGGGAGAGACGGCTCTCTCAGAGCAGCTCTATCTGCAGCAGATACAACTCACCGGGCTAGGCCTTTTCAGAGGGTCGTTCATTAGATCACTGGCTAATCGCTCGTTTTTAGGATTTTGCTATGGCAGGTAATCAAGGCTTTCTGAATACCGTGATAGCAACGGTCATAAAAACGGTGATTTAAATGGCCCGGTGATTTGTTTTATGAACCTTTAGTGCATAGGCCCCATAGACGTCTATGTCCTTCCTAATTAAGATATCAGTGCCAGCCTGCTAAAACATATTCAATATCTACTGAAAATCATGGTACCCAGAACCACACACCAGTTTACAGCCTGCTAAAACATATTCAATATCTACTGAAAATCATGGTACCCAGAACCACATACCAGTTTTCAGCCTGCTAAAACATATTCAGTATATACTGAACATGATGGTACCAAGAACCACATACCAGTTTTCAGCCTGCAAAAACATATTCAGTATCTACGGAACATTACGGTACCCTGAACCACACACTAGTTTTCAGCCTGCAAAAACATATTCAGTATCTACTTAACATTACGGTACCCAGAACAAGAGATGAGCGAATGTTCTTTGTGAGTTTGGATCCGCAGCTGATTGGCCGCTTTCTTTGGTCCGTGGATTTCAGCGGATCAATGTCAAAAGGGCGATTCGCTTTTTGCGGATTTTTTATTATTATTATCAATACACTCCGCGGATTCCCGCAACCCGGGTATGGATTTGTAGAATCCAATCTGTGGATTCAGCAATCTGTTGGCAAATTCTTTATAATCCGCTGATTGGATTCAACAAATCCATCCACGGGTTGTATCCAATGGCAGATTTTGATGAATCGGATTGAAACTGCCCAAATCCGGGAAATGGATCTGGGCGGATTCGCCCATCTCTACCCAGAACCCGACGCAAGGTTAAATAAGGACAAGTGGTAGCTCAGGGACGAAAATTGTTCACCTTGCAAAAAAAAAGTGTGAGGGTCATTTATTAGATGCAGAGAAGACGTACGGAGACTTGAGTGACACAGCACATGCAAATATTGATTTACATTAATATGTAGTGCAGCATAACATTTGAAGTGCTTTCATCATGTAGCACATTGATCAGTACACTGATCACTTGTGAAAATTCTGGCAGATGTTTATTTCATTGAGGCATCCTAAAAGTTATGCTTAAGATACAGTAGCACAAAACTAACCATCAGTGCTTCACTCTGCTTCACTTCTTGTTCCTTCATAAACCAAACGTGTTTGATTAATTCTAAATGATACCCTCTAATGACATGATTTAAATAAAATGTTATTATTACAAATTTTAATAAAGAAAAGTAGCAGATAAGCATGGACCACACACAATAGCCCCTGAAGGCCTTTGCTGTAAAACCAGGTCTACATCTAGAAGTACAGTAGTCATTATCGCCTGTACAATTTAAAGCAAAAGCTTGAAGCCCTACTCAAGTGAAAACCTGAGAAGAAGAAAGCTTTGCAGCATATTGAGTAAATGCTGTAGACCAGGGGTGCGCAAATATTTCACCCTGAGCCCCCCTGCCTGCTCTCCTCCCCTGCTCGTCCCCCCCTTCCCCTCTCTCGGCTTTGGCATCAAATCATGTTGCCATGGCAACGCGACATCACGTGACCGTCATTTCACCCCGGGTTACCATGACAACATGTTTCTGGAAGCCAAACTAAGTGAGTTACAGAGGCCTTGCGCGGTCCTCCTTCATTAAATTTAAATGCCTTGGTGGAGAGCGTGGGACCTCTGTAACTGGCGCCCCCCCCCCCCACAAAATGTTGCGCCTCTCATGTCAAAGACAGAGCCTCTTATTGAGCCACCTGTGCTGAAGCAGAGACTGATTGAGCCACCTGTGCTGGAGCAGGGATATCCTTAAAACCTGACCTACTGGGGGTGGGGGAGCTTGAGGACTGGCTCACCCTGCTGTAGACTCTTGGAACATAAAAAGATGTAAATGTAATTAAAAAAAAACTTTTTTGTGTTTTTTGAGGAAGGACAATTGGGATATAGAATGGTCAACTTTATTTAAAAAAATATATATAATCACCCAAGTAACATGTGAATATTTTCTTACTTTTTACTTTCATACACTTTGCAGGTAAGAGCACATAATTTGAAGGATAAAAAAGAATTTCAAGAGACTGGATTACTCTTCAGATCTACCTGGAAATAACAAAATGTGCACTTGAATGCACAATCACTATAATGAATGACATTAATCAAAAGGAAACTGTTAGATGAGCACATCAGGGCTCTCACCTGTTTTAAGTGTTAATATACAGTAGTCCAAAAGTAATCATTGTTACATATAATGCAGCGGCTGCTGCTGCTAAATCAGGAACATGTCATGTTTACTTTTTCATAGCAAGATATGCTGATTACATTGTAGAAGCATCTTTTCGCAGCATGGCTTACTCAGTCGCCCACAAGTTAGAAATTACAATAATCCCCTCCATTTATAATTCAGAGCCACCACACTCCAGAAGTTATCGTCTGTACTGCTCTGTTTTAAATGTACTACACCCTTCTGGTCTGCACGGTGGCTCCCAAATCTATAGTATCGCTAAGGATTAGGGAATTACCAAATATGGAAGGGTAGGATTCTTTTTACACAGGGAAGTTGAGTGTTTGCGTGTGTGTGTGTATGTGCATATATATACAGCTCACCCCCGTTATAACGTGGTGCTTGGGGTCCAAAGAATCACATCACGTTATAAGCGGATAGAATTTTTTTGAGTGCGAGAATTGCATCCCTCAGGGATTCCGTGGCCGAAGGAGGGGGAGAGCTGGGATAACTCTCCCAGCTGTCCCAGGCCCGTTGGCGCAGCGGCACCCCCACGCAGAAGTGACCCTGCATCAGCAGCAGCAGCAGCAGCTGGCAGCTCTCTCCTCTCCCTGCTACTGCCATCAGCTTCCGGCTGACAGGGAGAGAGAGGAAAATCAGATAACCAAAATGAGCCAGCATGGTAGGAAGATCTGCATGGTACTGTATATACTGTATCTATGTATATCACGTGATCTGAAGAAAAAATCCACATTACTTACAAAAAGTGGGAGCCATACTTGCATCACGTTATAAGCGGAATCGCGTTGTAACGGGTCGCGTTATAACAGGGTTGAGCTGTATAGCGGTGGCTGGTCCAGCTTTCTCTATGTCTAACCTGTCATGTAAGTTCTAGAAATATACAGACAGTGACAGGCTGTCCTATGGGTTTTCCCCCTCCTCATGCTGACTTCCTGAGTGAAAGGAGTGGGGATGCATGTGCTGGGTCCTCCCTCTTTGAGCTGCAGGAAGGAAATACCTAAATTATAGTATGAAGTTCAGCCCCTTAGGGGTGGGTCCTTCAGTCTGTGATTGGGGTTCCAACTATCTCCTCATGGAGTAGGAGTTTTGAGCTCTCCTCCTGGCTGGGAGAGAGAGACATGTGTTCAGTCCATCATTGGCTGAGGCACTAACCTAATCCTGAGAGGCCTCACTATTACCAGTAGGCCAGTACCATCCAGAAGCCATGGATCTACCTTATAAACTCAAGCATGTATATACACTGTATGTAGTCAGGTCACCTGAAGGCTACTATTCTACTCTTGGGCTGGCAAGAAACCCTGGTACAATCAGGTTGCCAGTAGTTGCTATGGGGTTTTCCCCAGCCCAATTTTCTTTATTTTGTACACCAACCTCTCGTGTGAAACCGTATCAAAAGCTTTTGCAAAATCTAAGTAGACCACATCAACTGCATTACCCTGGTCTAAATGCCTACTTACCTCCTCAAAGAAACAAATAAGGTTAGTTTGGCATGATCTATCCTTCATAAATCCATGCTGACTATTACTAATGATTTTGTTTTCCATTAGGTATTCCTGAATTTTATCCCGTATTAAACCTTCAAGTAGTTTCCCCACTATTGAAGTGAGACTTACAGGTCTGTAATTTCCTGGTTGTGATCTAGCTCCCTTTTTAAATATAGGCACCACATCTGCTTTACGCCAATCTTGTGGTACTGAGCCTGTGGAAATGGAGTCCTTGAATATTAAATACAATGGTTTGGCTATTACTGAGCTTAACTCCTTGAGAACTCTTGGATGTATACCAAGGATGTATACTCTTAGATTACACCATATCCATGTCAATATGGTTGCAAAAATAGCTCCTCCCATGTCTATACATGATCTACTCCCTATGTGGTTATTTATGATATTTTTGATATTCTTACCAACTTTTCATATAAGTTTCTCTTATCATAGTCCCAGAGTTTCATTGTTAACATATACTGCTGCAGCGGCCGTTATTCGAATAAATAATGGAGCTGTTTTCGTGTGCTCTGCAGTATTCCACGCGGTATTAACTCTGCATTCCCGCATTCATGCCGCAGTTCATGCCGCCAGGCACCTGTGGTTCATCTGTTTAATTTAATGGTTTCGAATTTCTTTCGGTGCAATTCTTCGCATATCCGCCAGGTGGGAAAAATTAATGAATTGTAATGAATTGTAATGTGTACAGTACTGTGCTACTGTGTCGATTTGCAGGTGTTTAAAAAACAGATAAAAAACAAGTGTACGTACTGTACAGTGTTCCATTGTGAATTGACCTTGGTAATTGAATACGCCGAAGACGTTATCAAATTGAGGCATTTCATAATAAAAACCTCTAAAAGTCAATGCTCTGTGCTTTTTTCTAAATTCCTATCCTTGCACAATTGCTGACTGGACTGGACATAATGTGCACACCGCAGACGTATAAAAAACGTGACTGTAGTTATGCATTTTTAATATGTTCTGCAATTAATGCTGCAGCAGAAAACATGGTGACTGTTATATAATCAAATATATAATTTTTTCATTTAGAACTTTGATTTTTACAAGTTTTCACCTGACGTTCGTGCGTGGAAGCGTGCGATTAGAAAAACCTTAAGTAGCGATCAGTGTTTTTTTCGCATTGCCCCTCCTGCCGGAGATACAAGCATGTATTGTATTATTTAATACTTTCAACTTTTGCTAGGCTTGTTCTTCTTTTCAAACTGTTAGCTAGCATTATGACTCGCCGCTCCACGCCCCAATCCCCAACCCGCTCTGCCGAAATATAAGGAGTGCCAGCAGTTTGATGTTTATCTCCCCCCCCGCCCGCACTTCTTACCTTCTTGCCGCTAACGCTAACACCTCCTGGGGCCAGCTTCCACCGTCGTGATCGGGGGCATGAGGGGGGGAAGATAATGAGGGGTGTGGGGGGTGATGTGAGGGGCGGGGGGGAGATGATGATGTGAAGTTCAGGTGGGGAGAGGGTGATGGGTGATGTGAGGTGTAGGGGGGGTGATTGGAGTTGCAAGGGGAGTGATTTGAGGTGCAAGGGGGGTGATTTGAGGTGCAAGGGGGGAGATTTTAGGTGCATGGGGGTGATTTGAGGTGCAAGGGGGGTGATTTGAGGTGCAAGGGAGTGATTTGAGGTGCATGGGAGGTGATTTGAGGTGCATGGGGGTGATTTGAGGTGCATGGGGGTGATTTGAGGTGCAAGGGGGGTGATTTGAGGTGAAAGGGGGGTGATTTGAGGTGCATGGGGGTGATTTGAGGCGAATGGGGGATTATTTGAGGTGCATGGGGGTGATTTGAGGTGCATGGGGGGTGATTTGAGGTGCATGGCGGGTGATTTGAGGTGCATGGGGGGTGATTTGAGGTGCAACGGGGTGATTTGAGGTGCATCGGAGTTGAGATGCATGGGGGTTGAGGTGCATGGGGGTGAGGTGCAAGGGGGGTGATTTGAGGTGCAAGGGTGTGATTTGAGGTGCATGGGGGGTGATTTGAGGTGCAAGGGGGTTATTTGAGGTGCAAGGGGGTGATTTGAGGTGCAAGGGGGTTGATTTGAGGTGCAAGGGGGGTGAGTGATGTTTTGAGGTGCAAGGGCGGAGAGTGATGTGAGGTGCAAGGGGGGAGAGTGATGTGATGTGAGGTGCAGGGGGGGGAGAGTGATGGGATGTGAGGTGCAGGGGGGGGGATGATGTGAGGTGCAGGGGGAGAGGGATGTGAAGTGCAGGGGGGGTGGGATGTGTTTGGTGTGCAGGGGGTATTGTGTGTTTGATGTGGAGGGGGAGTATTATGTGTGTGGGTGAGGGGGAGAGATGGGGGTATGAGAGATAGATGGGGAGTACCGCAAAGGTTGATAGTGAGGGGTTCTGGGGGAGATATGAGGATGATAATGAAGGGTGCTGGGGGACATATGTGAAGATGATGATGATGATGATGAGGTGCTGGAGGAGAGATGACGATGATGATGATGATGATGATGATGATGATGATGATGATGATGATGATGATGACGATGACGATGACGATGACGATGACGATGACGATGACGATGACGATGACGATTTTACCTGTGCGGCCCAATTTTTTTTTCCTTGGAGCAGTTCGGCCCTTCTCACTTTACGAGTTTTTGCAGGCCTGTTGTACTGTAATGTATACTGTACTGTACAGTATATTGCTGTAATTTTTCTTTGGGGGTGGGGGTGTGTAACAGGGAACCTGCCTTTGAGACAGGAATGGAGATTCTTCCTGAGCTCACACGTGAGCTGAACCAGGAAACAGACAGAGCAGAGGTTCCTGAGTCTCACAGGTGAGACTGACCGAGGGAACACAGAGATGTCTGGAGCTTGAAAGATACAACCCATCTGCCAAATAAGACTTCTAAACCTGGATGCTGATATATCCGGAGAAAAGGCAGCAACCCAGCAAACAGAAGACTTTCTTATTGGACTGTTTGCTATATCTGTATATATAAATATATCTATATGACTTGGGCTGATGAATAGCTTGGGTAGCCACCCAGTTAAAGAGGGCTGGAATATAAGTATACATACAGTAGCGGCCGGGCTGAATCTAATGCGGCTGCCCCCGCAGTTTAAAAATAGGTCAGGCGGCGCGTGGCTGTCTTCGGTCGAAAACCTGGACGGTTTTCCCGCGCCTCGGGCGCTTTCAATAGTAAGCGCCATTAGCGCTTATCTATTGAAGCGGCCGCCGCGCGGGAAACTCAGTTTGTAAACGGAGAACAGACCCGCGGCTAGCCCGCTACGCTCCCGGCAAGCTTTAGAATGAGCTTAGCCGGGACAGTATACACCAAAGTGGAGCAGGTTTTGTTTGGCTCACTATTTTTCATATGTTTGCTGTGTTTAAAGCGACAGGCACAATAAAGCCTTATTTTAATTTCACTTTAAAACAGTCTCCATTGCGTACCTCTGCACATGTCCTCTTACAGGGTGTTTCAATGATTCTCATGAATTTTAAGAAGAAACCATTTTATCTGTACAAGATAATCATGGAAAAATAAATAATACAAAAAACAGTATGTAGCGGTCATGTAAAATGGCTACAGTCATCTCTCCTGCTGACAGTAAGGCCTGGTAAGTTGTGGGCATGCCAGCAGTAATTATGGAGGTTTGCCCTCACACCCTGGTGAGGTGCCCTGTGTATGGATGGGAGTGGTCACAGGCTCTGACTCCATGGTTAGTGATGTCAGAGGTGTGTCAGCTTCCAGAGTGTACATAAGGCACAGCACTGTGTCTAAAAGTTAGTTCTGCGTGGTTCTGAGTAGTCTGCCAAAGTTCTGAGAGGAGTAAAAGTTATGTTATAGTAGCTGAGTAAGAAGACTGTGTCCAGGGACCTGGCACAGGGTAAAGACATCCCCGCTGGGGTGGGGAATCCCTATTAAAGGAGAATTACACCTTTCAAAGGGAAGCACTGAATGATGATGAGTGGCTAGAGAAACTACTGCGAGGGGCAGCTAGCCCACCTCACGCAATAAAGATGCTCTTAATTACCAACCCTCTCGTGTACATGTGTGGAGTGATTGTACAGAGAGGAGCACCACAGAGGAGTTCCTCGCCAGGACCATCCCCAAGTGACCGAAGGGACCCTGATGAGGTGGAGGCGCTGCACTGGAACTAGGTAGGACTCAGCACACTACCTCAGCTGCCTGTCTGGACGGGTCCTCCCCACACACCATCATGCGGGAGACTCAGGAGTCCTGTTGCCAACAGGTGCACCACCAGACACTATCACACTGTAATGGGGACCGGTTAGACCACAGGGGCCAATGTGAGATTGGGTGGGTCAGGCCGGGGCACAAAACCCGTTACAAGTAGATCGCCTCTTCTTCCAAATTAACAATCTTGTTTTTATCTTCTTCGTAATGGCTGCATTGCATTCTGTAGTTCTTTTGTGATTGAGAGAGGGGGGGGTTGTTTAAATTACTTACTGTTGCTACAGTACAATACTTTTACACATGCCCCCTCCCCTTCCTGTACTGCTGCAGCTCTGAAAAGAAAAGAAAAAATTAGTGCAGGAAAGTGCATTTTAAGGCATTGCATATATCACTGTATTGGATTATACAGGAACTATTGTCAAAATATATACTGTACAGTATAACTGTATAACTACAGTATACTGTACAGTATATACAGTAATGTAACTCTATACTGTATATACAGTATAACTATAACTATAACAAGTTAGGGATTGGAGCACTGTGTCTTACCTGCCTGTATTTGGGGGAGGGAGGCGGGATTTCCTGCACTTTATCTTCGCCCAGCTCCAGACATGCACATAGAAATAGAAATAAAAATAGAAATTGAAATAAATTATTATACAGTACCAAGCATTAAAAACATTAAGCAATGAAACAATTTAAAACAATCACATTTATTTTGTAGTTAAAACATTTTTCTATAACTTTTGAACTACAGTACAATCAAACAGCAAAGTTGATCCCAAATGGGCTGGCCTTCCAGGGACAAGCCCTTATATGCCTCAAAAGGCCATTGATGGTGTCTCTCACGGTTCTCATAACATGATCGTTAACATTAAAATAACGCTGAACTTCCTCAAATTGTTTTCCTTAAATTTGCCGGCAGACCCTTCTTGCTTTTATTCCCTTCACAATTTACATTGTGGTTCCACCCGCTGTTCATCTCAAATCTAACGTGGTGATTAAAGATGGACAGGGCATATTTCTGGGCTAGACCAGCACTTCCGATCTTGTATTTCTCCAGGACTTGCTGGGGCAGTTCGCTCAAGATGATGTCTGAGAGCGTTACAATCCTGGGTGCTGGAGAGGGTGTGCTTCTGGCAGCGGGCAAGGGTAGGTGGTCTGGGAGGATGCTTTTCTCCTGTCGTGGCCTTACTGGTATTGTTACCTCATCCTAATCGAGGGCATACAGTATTCTGCAGACGGAGGGGGTGAGCATGGGGGTCCCATGGTGCACTTAGTGATGAAAGCGTGAAGGTCACATCCAGGCCACACTCCTGCTCCTGCATCAGACATACAGGGGCAGGAACTCCAAGCAAAGAATAGTTCCCTGCGATGTTCCTCTCCATCTTTTCCATTTGCCTATCCATATTCAACATGGTTTTCAAAAAGAAGATCAATCTTTTGCACCGCAGAGTTGTCAGGAATTTCGACACAACTTAAACCATTCAGCATGCGAACGAGCTGGATCTGGTGCGAGGAGTGCTGTTGATATCTGGGTGGATGGGTGCAGGAGCAGGTGAGATGGTGGTTCCCAGGAGAGCTGCGTCGTGGATGGGTGCAGGAGCAGGTGAGATGGGGGGGTCCCAGCAGAGCATCGGTGGACAAAGGGTCCTCCATGGGCTTCCATTTGTTTTGCTTTGTGTGTATGGCAGCAAATTTCTTCTTGACATAATAGGGCCCAGGGTTCTAAGCCTTTGGAGTCTTCTGAACAGTTTCTTTATTCTCCTTTAGTTTTCGCTTTGGTTTTGGCTTAGAAACAGCTTCTGCCTTTCGCTTTCTCGTGGTTGGCATGGCAGAAGAAAGCAGGTTCCTGCGTCTGTAGAATCGGAGTAGATCCATGGAAGCAGATGGAAGAATGCACAATGAAGTATCTGGACAAGGGCAAGTTCAGATAGGGATCAGCGTGTGGGAGGCTATGCAATTTGTGTCACCTTTTATACACTGTGTCCAAATTTGAAATTTTTCGTAGGCCTTGACACGAGCTGCAGGTGCTAAAAGTGGGCGCACTGTGTACTAATTAATTTTGGTTTACCTTGATGTGGTATGCAGGCTTATGACGCTTAGGCCAAAGGGTTTAACTAAATAACCAAGTAAATTGAAGTATTTAAACTTTACACTTATTCCTTTATATGTTTTGTCAATTGGATGTAGCATTGGGCACCCCTGTCTTTTGTCTTTTGTTTATACTGTGTACTAAACTTGTCGAGCGAGGCGGGGGCCCATTAAAGTATAAATACACCATCCATTTTGTTGATTCAATGCACATTGAATACACATCGAATAAACAATTGAATATATATTCCTCTCTGCTTGAATTTTTTTCTAAAAGCAGCGATGCCTAAGAAAAGGATTTCAAAGGATCTCAGCATGAGAATACAGGATATGTACCAAAAAGGAACAAACGTTTACAGATCCAACGCTGGTTAGTTGCTTCAGGCCTCGTTTTAGCAACAAGCACTTTCAGTTATCATGCCCATGGTAAGGCCCAAAGTGTAATGCGGACCCCCACAGTCACTACTGAATAAGTATTTTTGTTTTCTTTACTGTACAGTACTATAATTACACTATTACTGGTAAAACACATTAATGTTTTTTACAGTACCTTTTCCTAGCAATTATTTGAGAGAAAAATTGTCCTCTATTACTCTAATCACGTCTTGTACTGTATGCCTGTTTTTAATATTTTATACATTTTTACATTCTTAAAATCACTTGTAATTTCGACTGCATACTGTACATGTACAGTACCCAAAAAAGAGTGGTGAGCACATAAAAAAACAAAAAAATGATAAGCAGAAATAATGTGTGACCACAGGTATTGACACACACACAAGGGGATGGCAGGGTAGAATACAAATGCTAATAGTAGCTCAACTCACACGGACATGTGTGAGCCCCTCCTATCAAAGTTTCTTTCAGCCCTTGCCTCAGAAAACGATCCCTGTCACATCAGGGATGAACAGCTTATTCTCACGGGGTAATCCCTCTTGAGAAGTACCAAACATGGGCGACAGCCACAAGATATATGAAGAAATAGGTAGTTTATTCAAACATAAAAGTAAGCATAAAGAACTTACATAAAAGTACAACACTGTCAGCCTCTGTGTCCACTTGGTAGGTACCGCCAGGAAACACCCTGTTCACTCGTCCGGTTGCAGGGCCTATAACGCGGGCCTGCCTCAGGGACTACGGTGGCTTCGGGTGTCCAAACAGAATGATGCAGCTCCACCAACACAGGATTACGCGTTTCGAGAATGTAGCGCTTCGTCAGATCCTGGGTGGACACAGGCACGGGGAGGGATCCCCCGGCTGAAAGATTTAGCCGGTAGTAGAATCTCTTGAATCAGAGCAGAAAGTGGGGAGCGGGGAGGTAGCAGCAGACAGGAAGTTCCAGGCTGTTGAACTACTTCCCGCCCATATGTTGAGCCCAAAAAGATGAAACAACATCGGTTGGGATCTACCATGTGGTTTTTTGGATTGACAGATGAAGACAGAAGATAAAGAAGATACAGAAATAATTACAGAAGAAGATAGAAGATGGTGATTAAAGATAGAAGAAAGAAGAATTGGGTACCTGATCTGGATCTTCATGTCGGATGGCATCGGATGCTGTTTGAGGCCTTCGTGGTAAGTGAGCTTCCTGTTTCCCCGGGAGTCGGAGGGCCAGCTCTTTTAAAGGTAAGTGTAGGCGGACGCTCACAGAGGTATGGAAGGGAGACTTGTTAGGGTGAAATTAAATAAGGCTTTTATTGCGCCTGTTTCCTTAACATCAGGAAACCATCCAAACAAGGGGTAAACAAAGCTTCTATTCACTTGGGAGTATTTCTAGTGCAGTCCACAACTCCCTTTAGATCAGCATGTCTCCCAGCCCCAAACATATATCATGAAATGAGCAGATATAAAAAATCGTATAAAGGAAAGTCTTATCTGTTCCTTGCAGTAGGAGGGAAAGTCTTCTCTGTTCCTGGGTTGCTACCTTTTCCTCAGGGTTAGTCAGCATTCAGGTTTAGAAGTTTCCCCTCTGTCTTGAAAGCAGCTCTTTCTGCTGTTTCTTCTGGCAGGCTCAAGATGTCTGTCCCCATGTCAGTCTCACGAGTTGTGAGATTCAGGCACAATCTCCCTTCCTGTCTCAAAGGGAGGTTTTTCTAAGGAACCTAATCAGGCAGGTGGTGTTTGTTAATTGACTACCAGCAGTTAACTACCACACTGCTAGATTAGAGGCATATTTCCTGAACAGGGATAACTCCCCTGTTACAGTAAGTAATATATTAATGTTTGGAAATGTATTTTTTTACAGGTTTTTCGATTGGATGTGTATTTTTATTTTTTCTTTGCACATTGACTGATAATATATTAATCAGTACCCCTTTAGGGTACAGATCACTACATTATTAGGCCAATAATTTGTTTTTAATTTCTTGCTTTATATTGATGGTGATTTTTATTATGTGGATGTTATTGTTTGTCATTTTGCTGCTTTATTTAAAAAAAGTGGTGATTGATTTTAATTTTAGGTTAATGATGTTTTGTGTTGGATAATGCTTTTAATGGTTGTGTTGCCAATATTTTTTAAAAATGAATGTCTTTGTTGATTACTGTTACAATTAATTCCTTGTTGTTTTATTAATGAATTGCTTTGATTGGTTAATGGTGCACAAAAAGGGGTGGGCGCGCCCCTTGGGGGGGTGCAAGATTATTTAGGGGGGGCGCGGGCTGCGTGTGGGGAAACCTGGGGTTGGGCAGAGCTGTGCACGGGCGACCAGAAGCTCCGTGCTGAGGCTGCTGTTTCTCTGCTCTGTGTCTTGCAGAGGTGGTGGGGCCTTGCTGCGGGGCCTTCCCTGCACACAGACAAGCCCTCCTCCTCCTGTCTGTTAGCCACCCTTTTTCAGCAGCACATGGGGGGACCTGAGCAGGCTTATTTACTCCCTCCCCCCACCCACCAGGTGTGTGTGTGTGTGGGGAGGGTTGTGTATTTGTGGGGGGGTTGAGTGTGTGTGTGTGTGGCTTAGTGTGTGTGTGGGGGAGGTTGAGTGTGTGTGTGGGGGGTTGTGTGTGTGTGTAGGGGGGTTGAGTGAGTGTGTGGGGTTGAGTATGTGTGTGTGGGTGGGAGGTGGGGTTGAGTGTGTACATGTGGGGTTGAGTGTGTGTGGGGTTGAGTGTGGGGTTGTGTGGGGTTGAGTGTGTGTTTGGGGGGGTTGGTTGTGTGGGTGGGTGTTGTGATTAAATGCAGCGGTGCACAAAGAGGGGGGGGGGCGCCCCAGGCGCAAGATTATTTTGGCGGGACGCGTGCGGCAAAAAAGATGTATGCCGGCGGCCAAGATGGGCGTGGGCGGGCAGCCGAAGATTGTGCAGGTGGCCAAACAGGATAGTGCACGTGGCGGCCACGTAATTCGGAGGTAAGGGGGAGGAGCATGCACAAGCGCTGTGATGTCAAACGCCCCTCCTTTCGGTGTCTGCCCTGCAATAGTGCTATGTTCCTGCTCTCCTCCGCTGGCAACCTGCTTCGCTGCGATCCTCTGCAAGTGAGAGGGTCGCTGCCTCTATATCAATCATACTATGAATGTACAGAAATAATAAAAAAAAGTGTAAACACTTCCCCGCTCGTGCTTGCAAAATTATGCAGGACACCCTGTGCTCATGCTTGGAGAGTTGGTGATGTCACCGTTCTCAGCAGCAGCGTGGATACAGCCTAATTTTGCAAGAGCGAGCTGTTGAAATATGTAAGTATTTACACTGCGCTTATAGTGCCGGCGATGCGACATCGCCCGAAAACAAATGCATTATCGCCGCCGCGTGCCCTTGAAGTAAGCGCGACCGGGCGATGCAATTTTTTGAAGCCGGCAATATTTGATTATTCGCCTCATGTGACAACTTTCGCTAGCGGCGACGGGTGACGTCACGTGTCTCTGTCGCGAGCACTATACGCGCGGCCTTAGACATATTTGTATTTACATTGCATACCCTTTAATAAAGGGGTTTTTTTTCATGTGATTTTGATTACATCAGGCAGGGGCGGCCCGAGAAATTTCATGGATAAAAAAGGGGGGCTCGGCATAAAAAGTTTGCTCACCCCTGGTTTAATGGTTTAATTAATTCCTTGATATTTTATTAATGAATTGCTTTGATTGGTTACTGGTTTAATTAATTCCTTGTTGAGCTGGTTAGTGCTTGTATTAATTACATTTGTTGGCTACTGTTTTTATTTAGTGAATTGGGGTGTTTTGGTGTTTTTTAAGATTTTATTATTGTATGTTTTGTGTGTTGTGATTAGGTGCCCATTGTGTGCTATAGTGGCTTATCATGCCCATATTATTATATGGGTATGATGTACTACTATAACAATCAATGGGTGCAGGGTGGGTATAGTGGGTCCGCGGTTGGTAGTTAGGCCTCACAGATGGGTATCGGGGCAGGGTGGGTTAACCACCTAAATACTGTAGCGGTTATTAACCGCTAAGGTGATTAAGGGGTTAGCGGACATTAGATTGTATTTGCTTTGTATTTTTCTGACAACGGAGTACAGGGACCTTGCAGGATCCTGATTAGGACGACCTTCATATTGCAGGGGTAAGTAGAATTGTATTTATTTACTTGATGTATGCTGGCTAATGTGGTGTTTAATAATGGGCAGATAATCTATTATCCATATCTGGATAATAGTTGTTTTGCCCATTTCTGTACTGTATGTGTTTGGTGGGGGGGAGTGGGGGTGTATTTATTTAAGAAGAGATCAGTGTATCTCGAAAGCTCGCACAAATAAAAGCATTTAGTTAGCCACAGAACGGTATCATCTATTCGTTTTTAATAATAATGATAATAATTTAAAAATATAAGTTTAAATATATTATTAATAAAGGCATTATAAACATGTTAGTATGGCAGTAATAGCATACAATGAAAATATGTTTAATATTTATATTTTTATTCTATTAGAGTCCATATTCTTTATATAGGTTTTCTAGAATATATTCTAGTTCAAAGTTCTAGTATCTTTGATCCTGGATAAGAAGCAGATTCAATGTATGTTTTTGGAGACCAACATTAGCGTTCTTTTTCTGTAGAATAAAGAGTAGTGTAAAGAGCTTTTGAAACATACAGTAATGCAGTAGGTCAGGCGTTGCCAACTACAGTCCTCAAGGGTCACCACCCAGTCAGGTTTTCCGGATATAACCCTGCTTCAGCACAGGTGGCTCAATCAGTGGCAGTGGAGCAGTGTGGGTGGCTGAGTACCTTTTAAAATGGTAGCGGCCAGCAGGGAGATCTGAGCGAACTTGGACCTTTAAAGATGGTGGCGGGGCGGCAGCCAGCAGGGAGATCCGATTGGTGGTGAGATGTTATTCGGCGAGGTGCCCTGCAGTAAGGTGTCCTGCAGTCAGTAGTCCTGGCGGAAATTTGCATTACGACAGAGCACCGACGGCGATTTGGCCGCAGTTGAGCATCCCATTCCGGGAGTAGGGATGGAGATAAACTAAATTGAGAATCTTCAAGTGGAGTGTAGAGAAGATTATCATAGATTATCAGGAGTTTAGTATGATACTGTAGGTGCCGAAAGTGAATGAATAGCACAGGTGGGAAGAGGTTCTCAGCTACTATGCTCACATCTTCTCTAAAATATGGAGCAGGAAATGAATTAAATGTAGCGTAATGTGTCGTGATAAATCATTATAAAATAGTTTTTTTTTTTTTTTTTTTTAAACATAAATGATCAAATTTTTCTGCACGGACTGACATTATTATTGTTTAAAAAATAGCTTTTATGAGTTGCAATTACTAACTTTGACATCACTGCAGAATTCTTTTGAGTATTAGCTCCTAATTAATCCATAACAAGTACATACAATGCATAATATTTAGTATTGTTCTTTAAGTTATTACACTTCTGGGTTTTAATTTGTTATTTTTTACTATTATTGTGTCAGTACAAGGTGGGTGTATTAATGCATTTTATTTCTTTGGATGTTTAATTACTACTAAGAATGCTTTAATTAAACATTCTATTAAAACATCCTTGAAAAAGAACGCTGCGACGTTCGAAATGCATTGGATGGGTGTTTTGCCACATTAAAGTGCCCTTTTAATCATTTTTTTGTTCTGGTTTCTTCCTGCTCCGTTTGTGCTGGTGCGCTTTTTGGTCTCCCTTTTCCCTGTATTGCATTGAGTAGCTGCACAGCCTGCCTGCCTGCCCTACCAGGATGTGAGTATTTGCATATTTTTCAGGGGAACCTGCCGATGAGACAAATGGTGAGTGGGTTGCACCACACACCACCTGTCTTCAGGAGGATAGTACCCATTATATGACACAATAGGTACTATATCAATTGTTAGTACCCTGGTACAGTGGTCTGGCTTATTATCATTTTGAGATATACCTGCATTTGAGCGCTTCAGCTATTTTCCATATTAAAACATCTGACAATTTTGAGTTCAATTAGCAGCTTACAATATCATCTGAGTATTAAACTGAGTGCTAAGTGGAACACAAGTAAACCTGATCACATGGATACTAATTTATAATAACTGATCTGTGTAAAAAAATAATATAAATGTTATGAGGGAGGAACTGGTTGCTAAGATTCATTGCCGTCAGCATAAACATATGAGCAGTGTATGAGAGTGTATATGAGTAGTTAATTAAGACTAATGGGGAGATACAGATGCTAGAAATTGCAGACACAATGTTGGATATATTTCAATAAAACGATTGTTATGAACTCTCAGCATAGTTTCTGACTAAGCGATGAATAAAAAGTCAAGCAAAATCTTTTTTTATAAATATTTACTAAGGTACAAGAACGTAATAAGAGAAAGGCAAGAAACATTCCGTGTGACTGCATGTCTATTATAATAGAAAATGGTATCAGCATTTACAAAGAACAGTCATTGAATGATTATAGGTGTAGAGGAAGACCTCAATAGCATGCAGGTCTTGGAACCATGGGAAAGCCATAAGATAAAAAGCAGTGTCCACGATAATATCAGACAGACAACTAAGTTACTGCACTATGAGAAATAGATAGGTACAAATGTCCAAGAGAACAAAAGTATGGGTAGCCGGCGCTTCAAAAACCAGATAGACCCTTCATGGATAACTAAATAACCGCCTGGACATTGGCACTGTATGGGGTTAATGGTGCAGCATCCCTTGCATGGGGACAGGGATTAGTGCCTAGTGCTCACAGGCACACATGTATAGCAGAAACTTTATCCCAAGTGCTGACTTAATAAGAAGGTGTAAGCCCACAATGTAAATCACAGTTAGTTGCCCTTTGCATCCTTCAGTGCGGTCCTATGCGTTATATCCTTTTGAGCGGCGTGCGATCCACCAGTTGAGATGACCATAGGAAAAAGAGAAAGCAGGCAGCGCACTGCCAAAAAAGCAGGAGGAGGCTCACGGGCTAAAAAGAAAAATCTTTTATTTCCTGATGGGATCAAACAAACAAAAAAAAAAAGCCCTCAGAAATCTCCAACAGATATTTTTGTTTGTTTGATACCATCATGAAATAAAAGGTTTTTCTTTTTAACCTGTGAGCCTCCTCCTGCTTTTTTGGCAGTGCGCTGCCTGCTTTCTCTTTTTCCAAATGTCAAGGAGTCTATGGAGCTGACAGCTGTGAATCAGATGACAGGATTTATCAAAAAGCAGCCCAGGTTCAGATGTTTAGTGAAAGATGCATCAACAAGACAAGAATGTTAGGCCTACATTCACTTAAGGTAGATTAATGAAAAAAATGTGCATTATCAGTTTTATTTATCGAACTACTTACTAAAGCCATATCGCGGGCAGTAAAGCAGTGATATGGGGCTTTTTGCAGTGGGAATCTGCCAACTGTATTTTATTTAATCAAAGGAGCATGCAAATAGGTAATTGATGCCAAATTACACATGCTACAGTATTCACTAAACTCCGTTACTCAGCGATACCGGTCTACAAGTCTACAGTCCAGAGCAGGAAATGTAAAAATCATATTAGCACCTAGTGCATTAAAGACAATAACAAAGAAATAGCTGTTAGAATGTCTATGTGGACAACAATATGGGAGCAAAACCACAACATCCCTTAGCGGAGGAAAGTTAGCGCACATACTGTACTGTACGAAACATCACTTAGGGTTAGAAAGTTAGCGCACATACTGTACTGTACGAAACATCACTTAGGGTTAGAAAGTTAGTGCACATACTGTACTGTACGAAACATCACTTAGGGTTAGAAAGTTAGTGCACATACTGTACTGTACGAAACATCACTTAGGGTTAGAAAGTTAGCGCACATACTGTACTGTACGAAACATCACTTAGGGTTAGAAAGTTAGCGCACATACTGTACTGTACGAAACATCACTTAGGGTTAGAAAGTTAGCGCACATACTGTACTGTACGAAACATCACTTAGGGTTAGAAAGTTAGCGCACATACTGTACTGTACGAAACATCACTTAGGGTTAGAATGTTAGCGCACATACTGTACTGTACGAAACATCACTTAGGGTTAGAAAGTTAGCGCACATACTGTACTGTACGAAACATCACTTAAGGTTAGAATGTTAGCGCACATACTTTACTGTACGAAACATCACTTAGGGTTAGAATGTTAGTGCACATACTGTACTGTACTGTACGAAACATCACTTAGGGTTAGAATGTTAGTGCACATACTGTACTGTACTGTACGAAACATCACTTAGGGTTAGAATGTTAGCGCACATACTGTACTGTACGAAACGTCACTTAGGGTTAGAATGTTAGCGCACATACTGTACGAAACATGTGGACTGGCAAGATTTTCTATTCTGTAAGCCCTTCTCAAATGTCTAAACCATGTCTAAAAGGCCATTATAGAAGTGGTTTCACTCCGGCACTGGCAATCAAATTACTGTCGTTTCTACAAACAGCCTCGAACTCAATTATAACAGAATCTATTTTTGGACTGAACTAGCTTAATGGACATTAACTAATTTACTGTACATGTGTTATTAAGTATTCTATATTCATTTTCGCCATTTAACACTAAAATTGAACTCCTGATGTACTGAACATGGTAGAAATAATTTTTATAGATTGTAATTCCTTCTAACACAACACAATGCAAACTTATCCAACCTCTTCTAATACCATTTTAATATTGTCATTAAATGTTACATATGCCAATAATTATATCTCTAACTGTCCATGAAATGTCTGTAAATTTAATGTATAACCTCTGTTCATTTAATGCAACCACATATTATTATAACTCAGGCTTTTCCTGTCTGTCTCTTGTGTAACACAATTATTGTATTTAATTAGATTTTCTCTCAAACTGACTGTAAAATATTGCAGTGCCCCCTTATGTGGAGGTGTGTTATTACTTTTAAAAAATGAGGATGATGATGATGATGATGATGATGATGATGATGATGATGATTTTTTGGATCAGATGTCAGACAGCCACAGCCCGCACACAACCTATACCAGAGAGATCAGATCCCCACCAGGAATTAGGTAGTGTGCTAGACTAAGTGAGGTGATGGGAGTTCAAAGGAAGGAAGACACACAACATGAAAGATACTGATGGGGGTTTAATTTAAATCCACAGTATGTTTGTGAGTGCATATATTGCTACTTAACTTGGATTTTTGGATATAAAAAACTTATTGCACTGTATATATTTATTTTTATCTCCCATGCTTGATGCTGCTAAAAGACCCATGTTCAAGGCTTGACAATAACATCCTACCGGTGAGAGCATAAGCCTGCTGACAGGCAGGGAGAGAGCGCGCTGGCGCTCATGCGCGATGACGTCACGTGCTCCTACTCGGCCGAGCAGATTTGTGGCCGGCTAGATGCGCATGGCATGTTGGGGGGTGCGGCCAAGACGTCACTGAGCTGGTTCACCCTCATTGAGCGAAGCGCTCACGTGACGCGCGAGCGGCAGATTTAAATTTGCTTGCTTTGGCAATCAGCTAAGTGCCGAGCACTCCCGCCCGCTCAGCGCCACCCTGGACGAGGCTTCAGAGGAATTTTCTTATTCTATACTATCTTTGGGATTTGTACACTATTGTATATTTCCTTCTCTTGTTTTATTGATGCGCATCCATTTCTGAAGAGTTTTATTTTACTGACCAGTAGGACCCTTTACTCAACAAAGCTACTCTAAACACTCAAAATAACTGCTTGATACCGTGAACAAAGTGATTGTTTTGGCAACTTATAAAGAAGTAAGCAAGATAGGAAGGGAAGTTAACTAGTTGGTATGGATCAAAGCATGTGATTCCATAAATGACAAAAATAAACGAAATTAACAGAAACTGAGCAAATAGGACACAGACAATATCTAGTACTGGTCAATGTTGTGTCCTGTTGAAGATGCAACTGACGATTAAGCAGTACTAATGCAGGGTAGAAAGAGGAGCATTGAAACTAATTTTGTATAAAACAGATTTCTTTTTTAAATCGTGTACCACATATAAATCTGATTAATATAATTTCATCCTAATGTGTTAAAATGAGAAATCAATCTACTCTGCACACCTCGCGAGCTCTGAACCATATGTGTTTTTTTTACAAATGGCTTTTTCATTTCAATCTATTTTTTCACTGGATTTAAGTAGGAAGAGGAATAACCTTTGAGGGTTGACCTATAGTATAGATGTAGCGACCATTATTCTACATGCTGTAGCACCATCAACATGCATAATCTATAATACAACAAATTTAATGCAAGATTTGCCACTGCTGCATTGAAATAAAATGAGCCATGGTTAATGTATTCTTAATGCATGCAGTAAATATCACATTATTTTGTCCATTATATTGCATTCACGTTTAGAATAACAGGTGCTACATCTGTATGTGAGTGGTAGTTTTGCCCATAATTATTGTACAAAGAATAATATTGGAAGCCTTAAAATCAAGTAAAAACACACCAGGACTCAAGGAGGTAGTGCAAGCTCAGAAACCGTTGAACTGGGAGAGAAGAGTTCCTTCCCTTGGGGGAATCAGAAAATGCAAGGAAAGGCTGTTTCCCTGCTTGTTAGAATGGCCCTGGGCAGTTAGGAAAGGAGCATGAGCATAAGGACAAGAGAACACAGGGAATAGGTCAAGTAATAAACAGATGGCTGAGGCATGTGAGAGTAAACAAGTGCACTACTGTGGATGGGATGGAAGTGAATTACTGACCCTGCTGTAAAACCAGCTCGGTGTATTCCTAAACAAGCAAGACTCTTGGCTACACGCTTATACTGAAAGGACAGGCTGTATTCTTAGCAAAACAAATAAATACATGAATGAAAAAATAGTTCATAGTAAATGTAAAGATCACATGCAAAAACTCCCTTCGCAAACAGTTTCACACAAAATAATAAAAAGCATACCAAATGACGAAAAAACTATACGCTGATACTGGTATAAATATTTGGATAATATGTTTTACATTTCTTCAGTGTAATAAAGGGAAAAGGGGAAGGTGGGATGAACTCTGGC
Source organism: Ascaphus truei (assembly GCF_040206685.1). Taxonomy (NCBI): domain Eukaryota; kingdom Metazoa; phylum Chordata; class Amphibia; order Anura; family Ascaphidae; genus Ascaphus; species Ascaphus truei. Next base: position 528,946,825 of record NC_134483.1, read on the forward strand.
AACAGTCACCAGGGAACAGAAAATAAGCAAAAGGGGGAGGCTCCTATTGTAGCACTCCTAGTTCGAATGTAGTGATGAAATAATTACAATTTAACCTTTAAAAGTATCAATAATCTAAAATAGAGTTGGACAAACTAACAAAAAACACAGAGACAATTGAACGATACTCCTTTGAAAGTGCTAGTGTGCACTTGGACTGCGCGGCTGATGTCTGTGGTGTGATCTGATCACTGACTACAGCGCCTATCACTTAATGACAGGCAGTGATGAGAGGAGGATTGTCTATACTTGCCGCTGCTGTGTTTGATAATGGTCAGAACAAGCATCTCACTACTTGCCACTAATGAAATAACAGGTAGTGATGAGAGGAGGATTCTATAATGTCAAGATAAAAGGCACATATTCCTCTAAAGATGGCAATTAACTTTTTCTTTTTCTTATGTTCTTATAAGGCTTTGTCCATTTTTCTACAGTGGTTGCTTTCATGTGGTTGATCATAATCAAACAAATGTACCTGACATAGCCTAGCTACATCTGACCAACTCACCAGTTGCAACAAGGCTGGAGCAGTGTCCGAGTTGGGCTGTGATGGGTCCGGGGTGAGTTGAGCAGGGTCTGTGTTGGGCTGAGCTTGGTCCAGGTAAAGGGCAACAAAAAAAAAGTCCAAAAGCCCTGAAGGGGTTAAATAAAGCATAAGCTTATGTGGGTAGTGCAATTAAGCTTATGCTTTATTTAACCCCGTCAGGGCTTTTACACTTTTTTCACTAGTCCATGGGACAACTATTACATGTATATATAGTGCCTGCATTAAACAGGTTGCTTTGATGTGGCATGCAGGCTTACAAATGCTTTGGCCAAAGGGTTTAACAAAATACCCTTTTTCATGAGAATATTATTTTAATTTAGCCTAATTGGTAGGAGCGCAGGAATCGTTCTTTTTGTTTTTTTATATGTTAAGGCCTATCTTTTTACCTGCAGCAAACTTCTATAGGGAGGAGCGCGGTATTATGTACAGTTTCTCACTAATATTAGGCAATCCTTTTCCTTGCTGCATACTCCCATAGGGCATTTTAAATATAGTATCTCTGAAACGTCATAGGGGGTAGATTTATTGGCTCATCTGCTTTACATAGCAGTTACTGAGCCCCTACCAATTGTCCAATTAGTGCAGGTATAATACACCCCAGTGTCAGTCTGGACATCACCCTCCATTGAATGGTAGGTGAATGTGTAAGGCTGACAGAGAAGATATATATGTGTAAGTTTTATTATATTCACACCTGAGAATTTGTGCACCCAGTTTACCTCCATAGTAAAGGTAAGTATGGTACTGGCTTTAGCCAGATTTTAATTGCACTACCCACATAAGCTTATGCTTTATTTAACCCCTTCAGGGCTTTTACACTTTTTTCACAAGTCCATGGGACAACTATTACATGTATATATAGTGTAGGTACCTGCATTAAACAGGTTGCTTTGATGTGGCATGCAGGCTTACAAATGCTTTGGTCAAAGGGTTTAACAAAATACCCTTTTTCATGAGAATATTAATAGGTAGGAGCGCAGGAATCGTTCTTTTTGTTTTTTTATATGTTAAGGCCTATCTTTTTACCTGCAGTAAACTTCTATAGTGAGGAGCATGGTATTATGCACAGTTTTCACAAATATACCTGTATCTGTCGCTTCACCTGAATAATACAGCACATTGAAAATGCAATTCACAATGAGTACACATTAAATACACATTCATTAGTGGTCCAATACATTCTGAATGCAGCCATGACCAAAATAATTAACAAACAAACTAGCATTGCGATAATGTACAAGAAGGTATTCTGAACAAGACCCATCCAACTGTGGCTATGGGAAGGGGGCATCCATGTGACACTATACTGTGTTCTGTACCATGCCCAAGGAAAGCCAAAGATTAATAAAAATGGTCTGCAGTGTCAGAACCAAGTAAGTACAGTACTGTATAAACTTTTGCCTCTAATTTTTTTATTTATACAGCCACACAGTAAGCATATGCATTTGCACTCTTTTAATCTTTTTCATATTGCTAATTTTGTCCTTTACAGTGAAACAATTTAATTGGTGGATGAGATCATTCTGGAAAATGATGAGCGGTCTGCTGCAGAGGTTCATGGCATTCTGCAGAAGAACCATACGATTCCAGTGTTTGAGTCGAGCATCAGACAAATGAGATGTAATTTGGACTGGACATTTGAACGTTTGAGATAAAGTGCTGTACTGCACTTAAAGTACAAATAAAGTTTAATATCTCTTTTTACCGAGCATGTTTATTATGTAGAATGTTGTTTATAACAGTGTTACAGTATATTTGCTTAACTGCAGTATTCTAACTGTATATGAATGTGACCATGTCCCTGTAAACCAGTATTATAATTGCTTTTTTCTCCAGGAAACATTGGTAAAGTGTACTTCCAGGAGGCAATAATCTCCCAGATAGCACCCTACATTTTTTATTTCTTCCCAAATGATCACTGGTTCTTTCAAGTCAATGACTCAAAAAACACAGTGCCTCTGCTTCATTTATTAAGGAATATGGAATCAACTTGGTCACAGAACACTGTCAAATAAGTACTGTAACTGTTTTGAGCAGTTGTATACTATTAACTGTGCTGTACTGTGCTACTGTGTGTGATTGCTCTATTCTTGTCAATAACCATGCTGAACTGTATGTGTCTCTCTATTTGCAGACCCCCTGATTTAACACATAGAATGTTTCTAGCATGCAATGAAACACCATCTGAGGAAATATGTGAAGCTTACAAACAAAGAAGAAGTTCACAAGGGAATTCTTGATTATTGGGATGAATATATAAGTGTTAAAGCTGCCGATAACTACATTTATCATATAACTGTGTTACTTTTTTTTTTTTAGAATGGTCTGGCATGGCGTGAGAATGTGATTATAGTAAGATAGTATTTTTCAACAGGTAAGGAGAATACTTTTATAATGTATAGTAGGAAACTAAGTGTATTTTTAAATATTTTAAACACTTTTGCTACTATTTTATCATTTTATTGCAGTTTTTATGTACATAAAGTCTCCAAATTAAAACATTTTATTTAGTTTAAACAGTAGTGTAGTCTTCTAATGTCTCTTTGTTAAATGTATAATAATGTCTTTTTTTACAGTTTTAGTTTCAGCTGACAAGTATCAACCACTGAAGGGGTGTGAATATCTTGCTCATACAGATGTAGCATCTTGTAGCTATCAGCTGCCGTAGAGCATGTGCTGGTGCACAGTCTGCAGAGGATTGACCGTCCGCGGCACAGTGCATAGCAGGCGGTAATGGCCCATCGCGATTAAACAGTGGGGGTCACTGCATCTTAATGGAACTCACATTGTGTGAATCCTACCGGGCTGCACTGACTGAATCAGTCACTCTCCCTGCGTGCTTCTAACAGACAATCACACAGCAAATATTTCACTTTACTAACACAGGATTGAAGAAGGGGGTCTCAGAACCTGAACCACATTAATTTGAGCCTCGGGGACCCCCTGCTTCCCGAGTTACAGGGCCCAGTATGGGGTGCCGGTATCTCCCTGCATTGTTTAAATTTCCTGGCACGTGAGGCAGCTTTAAACATGGCGGAGATACTGGTACCCCATAACGGGGCCTGTAACTCAGGAAGCAGGAGGTCCCTGAGGCTGAAATGAATGCACTTCAGCTCTGGAGACCCCCTGCTTCAATTCTGTGTTATTAAAATAACATAAAAGCAGTGTTATCACCTGTTATAGACACACAGATAGAGTGACTGACTCAGTCTCACTCTAACTGCGTCTCTTACAGACTGATGTAACCCAGTAGGATTCACACAGCACGAGTCCCATGAAGACGCAGGGACCCCCGCTGTATTAAACCCGATGGGACATTATCGACTGCTAAGCAACTGCGCCATGGATGGTCAATGCTTTGCACACTGGGCATCAGTACATTCTCTGTAGGCACGCGACCGACCATAGTGCTGCATCTGTATGATAAAAATATTATGGCGATGCAGGGTAATTAAGGCATTATTAACGGTCCTGCATCGTGAGTTTGTACGAATATCACACGACTGTCATCTTAACTCCACTTTTAATTGTATACAAGTTAAATGTTTGAAAATGTGCATGTCTTTTGCAGATTCAGATTCTCCGCTTACCCGTTTTTCCAAACTGGCATCGCTCTGATTGGCTGTTGAGAAAGTTCCCAAGCTCTGATTGGCTGTAGTATTTTGTGAATGAACTCCAAAATACTATAAGAAACCCCTAACCCTATCAACTTTGAGATTCTGAGCACCAGAAGTCGGGCGGCTTTTTGAAAGAGCTCTTGCACGAATAGCAGGTCACCGGCTTCAGAAAAGTCTGCCCAGAAAATATTCCAGCTTTTTGTGACCAATTTCTCAGAAAGGAATCTAGTGGTTGCGGTTGGGATTGCAAACGTATTTTAGTTCCAGGACGTTTGGAGCTACAGTAAGTCCCATCAGGGGAAAAACTCTGTTTTAAAGTGCACAGCTGCAAGGAAAGTCTAGTTTTTGACCCCAGTCCCCAAGTAAGTGTGTCGTTTCATCTGTATTTTGTGTATCATTGTGTGCATGCCTATTTTTGTGAATAAACCTCAATTTATTTCATTATCTTGTTTTTGCTCAATATATGATCCTGGTAAAAGGTGTACAATAAACCTGGTCTCCCATGACAATCTGCACCTAGATTTTCTGATACAAAATATTCACAGGTCTTTTGGGCTTGCTGTTACAGTAAGTCACAAATAGAGGAGTTTCTACAGTATATTACAAAATACTATTATGTTCCAATCTAAAACAGTGAAAATGGATCGAGAGGAGATGTTTCTTGTTTTATTTGGAAAATTAGAGAATATTAAGGGGAAGTTCACAGAGTGTACTGTAACTCGGAATAGCATCATGCCAAGGCTCCAGAGCCTCCGGGCTTCATAACTTCACAGAGGTCAGTCTCGTAAACAAGTCATTTATTTAACAACTCATAAAGACGAGTGAAAGAATCTCCTACGCTTTTCAAATAGTATAGAAAAAGTGTCACTCCGTTACTCACAAATATCTTGATAAGGTTTTCTCTCACTGGTGCTCACCCAACATTAATCCCAGCGTCTCAATGCTGGATCCAGATGCGTACAAATTATATCAGTTTTGAAGGAAGCACACAGGAATCAAAAGTGTAAAAAGCTTATGCTGTTTAATCCATTTCCAGATCAGGTACAATGAGAGTGTGACGTTTACCGGCACAAGCGCCCTTTCCTCAGACTCTAAACCTGTTTATCTCACAGATATTTGGTGGTTTATAGCATATCCCTACAAACATTTTCTTTGTACTTTTACCTCCAATGTTAATTTATATCCACAAGGTCTCTACATTTTCATCATTCCCTTTATAAACATCTTCCCTTACGATGGGTTTAAAATATAAACATACTCAACCACCTCTTATATGCTTGATCCCTCCGAAAAAGGGAATAACCCTCTAAATCAACTGCCCAGTGATGAGTTTCATCCCACCGTGTTTCAGTAATGTCAATAATATCAAATTGCTCCCTAGTAGCTATTAATTCAAGCTCAACCATTTTATCTGTCAAGCTTGTTGCATTAGCAAGAATATATTTAGATAGTGCATGCTTTGCATTTAAATGTTTCTATCAAGTCTTTTCTTCTTTTCTTCAATGACGATAGTACTGTATGTGACATATATGAGAAATGAATTAGCAATAATTCTATCAATATAATAATTCATTCATTATAATCAATAGTTGAATTACCCATACTGATATATAGGGTAAAAAAATAGTAATACATTCAATAATTAGATTGTAAGCAGGGACTCCTCTTCCTAAATGTTACATCTATGTCTGAAGCACTTATTCCCATGACCTGTTATTTATATTATTTGTTATTGATATGATTACAGTGTGTATTACTACTGTGAAGCGCTATGTACATTTATGGCGCTATACAAATAAAGACATACAATACATTACAATAATTAAAATACATTATCAAGAAAATCAATTCTAATAAATTCCTTATAAAAGCAGATGATAATATATGTATCATTAAATGTAATAAGCATCAGATTACAGAAAGATCAATTATAAAAAAAAAAAAGTCTTAGATCCTAATCTAATTTAAGTCCCAATGGGGTTAACATTCTCGGTATATAAATCCAATATGTTTCTCTCTCTTTACCCTCTATTTCAATGCCAAAAAAATGTAAAGTTCTTTAAACATAATTTGGAACAAAATCAAAATATTTGGATACAGGATGTTTGATGTCTCTTTTTTATTATTCTCATACTGTATGTTCCAATGTCCGCATTTTTAAGGATTTACTGGTCAAACCTACATGTGATTTAGAGCATCCACATTGTAACTTATATAAGAAATAATCTGAGTCAGAGTTGATGAATGATTTGATTCTATATTTCTTTCTTTGACCATCTGTAAAGAAAGTTTTATTAATAGAAAATGAACATGCTTTGCATTTCCCACATGCATAGAAACCTTTTTGTTTTGGTTTCCTTTTATGTTCAAAAGAAAAAACACTTGGAGAAAGCTGTTTGGTTCACCAAAACTGGAGCTCTCTCGAACACATACCTGGGACTAAGTGCCACTGTTTCTTTTAACATTGGTATCATGGGAGACCAGACAACTTAAACAGGGCTGACAGCGCAAGGCCGAGTAAGGGTGTGACTTCACTATCCCAACACTATGCCTGGGAGACCAATATTTAGGTCTTCAGTACAGCAGTGACCTGGTTAATCCCAGCTTGAAAAAGGCTGGGTTAATTAAGCAGGTCCCAGCTGCCTTGTTAAGGGGTTTTAAGAACCCAGAGCTCCCAGGTTCCTGTCTGAATGAGAGAAGCACATTCTAAAATGCTGGAGGGAGACAAGCCTGCAGCATGGTCTGTTACTGTGGGACACTTATCCTTGTTCTTTGTGTTTTTCTTGGATTTAACCATGCTTTCTGGAAAAAGGGCAAGGCTCTATTATGGACTCTTGAATTGGAGTGTTCTACACATGTTTTTTTGTTACTTTACACCAATAAAGTAGGAGTCGCTACTTGGCTCCCTGCCCAAATCTTGCAGGCCGGAATGGCCATATTCCTCCAGTTCACTTGCTCCCTCTAAGGAGGAGAAGACCAGGACACTGTACCTGTTCTCGGCTGAGATATTCCCCAGTAGACACCGGGTTCCGAAATATCAAAAGCAAAGAAGCTGTGACAAACAGGACTGGTTACAAAAATCTGGGACTCAAGGTAACAATACTAATATGCAGAAGGCTCAGGTAGTGACTGTGAATGGCGAGAAGGAGGGAGAGACAGAGGGGCTCATGCAGAGAGGAACGTTAAAAAAAGTTTAAAATGGCTGTAAAATAGCCACAGATTTGCCGTTAGTGAAGGTGTTATGCAGAGAACGTCGTTAACTCATTTCGGCAAAAAACTGCAAATTGCCAACTTTTCCTGGCTATTTGAAACTCGCCATACTAATGCACATATTGGCGTGTTCCAGCGATTCGGAGCTTCTGGAATACCACGCTATATTAGCATGGCGAGTTTCAGGTTCTCGCAACGAGTTTGGCAAGTTTGACAGCTCTGAAAAATTTTCAGAGCACTTTTAAAAATTGCGCCATTTTCTCCCGAGTTTAAGGATTTCTGGCTAGTTTTTTTGCCTGAAGATGGCGCTATTTCCTTATCTATGCTCTCTGCATGAGCCCCAGAGTCTGGAGATTTACTTGAACTGTCTCTCCCTGATTTTTGCCAGATGCAGAGGGAAGACCCGGTCCTTGCCAGACAGTATGAGAAGGTGGAAATAATCGATGACAATGTATTGAATGCACAAGGTGTAATGGTGTTCCGTCTTTTGAAGTGTTGAATTATATTCTGTATAGGAGGAACAAGCGTACACAAACAGGGAGCTTACCAGACAGATCTTGGTTTCTAAGGTATGACAAAGACAGGACATAGATTCCAATCATGGTGCAACAGAAATATTTCACAGGTATATCATGTACCTCCAATAAATCCCATATGTACCAGTAATCTTGATCCTGGGTATATAAGTATTAATGAAGCTGCTCCAATATATTTGATAGGAGAAATGACATGAAATGTCATCAAAATCTATAGTTCATGAGCACGTGACCGCCAAATATAAAGGCTTAAATCACAGAGTGGGATTTATAGGGTACTGGGGGGACACAGATACCAATGGCAGAGGGTCCACTTTTAACCAACCACACTCAGTCAGATACAGACACAGAACGAATAGATGACACAGTCAATTAACAGCCTAGCAATACCACAGTACACTCGCTGTTTGTATAGAGTGAAAACGAACAACAGGAACTTTGTGTAAGCATGCATCCAACTTGATTGAAGATCAGGAAAACAGCCTCTGGGGAGGAATGTGGAGCACAGCGCAGGGCCAAAATACAGGAACCAGCACACCATAGGTTAAAACACTACTTTATTAAGCGACTAGGGGAGACACCAACAAAGGAGCAACCACCCACTCTGACGCGTTTCGGGCTAAGCCCTCAATAATAATAATAAACTGCACCTTTAGAAAGACCGTGTGCCTGCTTCCATTCCTTTGCTTTGTTTAGAGTATTTAAGTCAGTAAATCTTGGCTGTGTCATATGGCCGTGTCACATATAAAGTGTCTGTGGAGTTAATACTGGAGTTCCAATTGAAGGTGAAAACTATAGGAAGAACTTGGCTCTGCACTATAACAAAACTCTGCAAATGTTAGAATTTGTCTTTCTAAATTCTGAAATAATGTGTACTCCTCCTATCTTCAATTCATGGGAAGTGTCTCCTCCTGCATCTCACTATGCCTCTCTATTGCTTTTTCTGTTTACTGTTTTCTCACTCCTTTGTAAACATTTCTGTTCTCTCCAACTTCCCCACTCCCCTCCTATCCACATTTGTTCATCTTTCCTCTGCTCCACCTATGCATGTGCCCATACACTGCACCATTATTTATACAGCACCATTATTTATACACCTCTGTTCCAACAACTTCTTTATCCCTTAATAAAAAGCACCCCTACAAATCCTCTATTCACACCCTCTATCTACTCCTTCCTGCTGCTGAAACGAACAGCAGGATGCGTGAGGCAAGCATCTGAAACATAAACACTGGGTTTATGCTCTGCCAATATGCCTCAGGGCTGGCTGAGCATATAAGGAGCAGGGAGCAAATGGGAAGGCTCCTCCAGGCTGTGAGTCATGCATAATTATAGGTAGGCTGTGTACTGATAGGAGCGGAGTGTATCACATCTGGGGAGTGTAACACCCGGGGAGTCACACTCCTCGGCGTGCTCCCCACTCACCTGCACCTTTGCCGGGTTCTCCTGCGCCGCACAACCAGCCTCCCTCCAGGCCGCCCGATCGCCGCCGCACCAAGGTGCGCGCACACCGGCATCCCCCATATAGTGCCGGCTCTGGGCGCGCACCCGGTCACACGCTCGTAGGTGCGGATCCATCCAAATGCGCTCCGGCCTCTTAAAGGCATACTACCCTGGTCTCTCTAGCTCCTCCCAGGAAGCCCTTCTGGACCTATCCCTGTCACAGCCTGGTCTATTCACACACCCCCACCTTGCTACCCTGCCATTGGATCCTCTCACCTTTAAATACTCCACTGTGTCACTGGCTCGTTGGCTGAGCATAGAACCAGTTGCTGTTCTCACTACTCTCTGCCTTCCAAGTCTTGTCTTGTCTTTCAACCTGTGTACCTAACCGGCTTCCTCCACGACCACTCCGAACTTCTGGCACCCGACCTTGGCTTACGGCATTACGACTTCTCCGGTCTCTCCGCACCCGATCTTGGCTTGTGGCATTACGACTTCTCCACTCTCTCCGCTCCCGACCTTGGCTCACGGTAAAACAACAATGTTCCTCTCTCTAACCCCGAATTTGGCTACCAGTACCTATGACTACCCGTACCTCTCCTGCCCCGGCCCGGATATCCAAGACTACTCTACACTCAAGACGTGCCCTTGTGGCTGTGGGCGACGTAATATCCTTCCCACCTCAGCACCGGGGTCCTGCCTAGTTTGTGGTGAGCACAGCGTAACATTATGCTCAGTTCATCAAACATGGACCCCGCTGAGGTGAAGCGAACCTTTATCTCTCAATCTCTTCGCCAGGCTCGAAACTTATCTGGAGCAAACTGACAGGCGGATGGATCTACTTCAACAAAGTCTTCACTCACTTACTGTCCAATCCCAGACTTTCACGTCAGAGCCCTCACCAACGGCCTCTGCTCATTCAGTCAGTCTTCTCTTCCCCTCAGTCTGCACTGGAACCCCCGAATTCCGACTCTGAACCGGTACGTCCGAGACCCTTTAGGATGTAGGGGTTTCCTGAACCAATGCTTTATTCAATTTGAACTCTCACCATCTCGTTTTGTCTCCTCAAGGTCCAGGGTCGCCTATATCGTTGCTCTCCTCACAGACGAGGCGCTGGCCTGGGCCTCCCCCATTTGGTAACAACAGTCCCCCATCACACAGGACATCGATCTCTTCGCTCGGGAGTTCCAGAGGGTCTTTGATACTCCTGCACGGCAGATGATGGCAGCATACTCCCTCTTTCACATCACCCAGGGGGATCGTCCAGTCACCAGGTACGCTGTGGAGTTCTGCACCATTGCGGCTGAAACAGGACATTCCTTCATTGGACACCCCTGAACCCATGCAATTAGGAGGGAATAAGCTGTCCTCTGCTGAGAAGCAACGCCGGCACAGTGCGAGTCTCTGTATGTATTGTGGCAATTCCGGTCATCTGGTCCTCCAGTGTCCCCACAAGCCGGGAAACGCCAAATTCCAATGAGATCCCGGGACATCTCATTGGAACGCTGTCTCTCTCCCCCATCGTCAAGGATGCCCTTCCTTCTATGATCCTTTTGCCAGTGACGCTGTCTGGAGAGGGGTTTCACACCAAAGCACTGGCATTCGTGGACTCCGGGTCCGGAGGCAACTTTATCGATCAGGCCTTCGCGGAACGGAACAATATTCCACTCACCCAAAGGAATATTCCTATCTGTCTGGATGCCAGTGATGGTAGACCATTGTGACCGGCCTTTATCTCTCTGCAGACTATTCCGCTCCAATTGCAAGCCAGCGGGGACCATAAGGAGAAGATTTGCCTCAACGTGATTCCCACCCCTTCGGTTGAGCTGATCTTGGGCCTTCCTTAGCTCCAACTTCATAATCCCCACTTCGATTGGACAAACCAGGAGCCTGTCCAGTGGAACACCCGATGTGCCAGGACCTGCATCCTGCCTTCCCAGAGCATGGGAGGCCTGTGTCCTACGCCCGAACGGACTGACTTCCTGCCCGCAATATATCAAGATTTTCATGATGTCTTCGATAAAGTACGTTCCGAGGTCCAACCACCGCACCGTCCTTTCGATTTTCCCGTCGATCTCCTGCCTGGGTCAGTTCTTCCCAGGGGACGATCCTATCCACTGTCACTGCCAGAGACGAAGACCATGAACGACTATATTCTGGAGAATTTGGAGAGGGGCTTCATTTGAAAATTGGTCCTCCCCAGTCGGTGCCGGGTTCTTCTTTGTAAAGAAAAAAGACGGGTCACTTCGCCCTTGCATCGATTATCGAGGTCTGAACAAGATTACACGGAAGAACCGATACCCCTTACCTTTGATCACCGAGCTCTTCAACAGTCTTCAAGGCGCAAGCATTTTTTCTAAATTGGACTCACGGGGTGCCTACAACTTGGTAAGGATACGTGAGGGAGATGAGTGGAAGACCGCATTTAACACCCACGATGGCCATGAATATCTCATCATGCCATTCGGCCTGTGCAATGTGCCTGCAGTCTTTCAGGATTTCGTCAACAAAATATTTTGCGTCATCCTTAACAAATTCCACATTGTTTACTTGGACGATATCTTGATATTTTCAAAGTCTGCACAAGAACACATTAGCCATGTACTGTTATGCCTTCGGGAGAACCACCTCTTTGCAAAACTGGAGAAATGTAAATTCCACCAACTATCTGTGGCATTTTTGGGATAAATTATTTCTGATTCCGGTTTCACCATGGACCCAGCAAAACTCCAATCTATTCTAGAGTGGCCTCGTCCGACCACCCTCAAGGCCGTTCAACGCTTCCTGGGCTTCGCTAATTATTATCGCAGTTTCATTCGAATTTTCTTCACTACTATAGCTCCCATCACGGCATTAACCTAGAAAGGTGCAGATCCCTCATCATGGTCTGGGGCCGCCACCCAAGCTTTCGACATCCTCAAGAAAGCCTTTGTGTTCGCTCCTATCCTGGTCCACCCAGATCCCAAGATGCCATTTACCCTGAAGGTAGATGCCTCAGATGTTGGTGCCGGCAACATTTTGTCTCAAAGGGCTTCACCATCAGCAAGGTTATATCCGTGTGCTTTCTTTTCAAAAAAAATTTCTTCCTCGGAGCGGAATTATGATATGGGGAATAGGGAGCTCTTAGCCATCAAATTGGCATTACAAGAATGGAGGCATCTCTTAGAAGGCACAGAGAGTCCCATAACCATTCTTACTGACCATAAGAACCTCTTCTACTTAGAAGGAGCACGTCGCCTGGGCTCTCGCCAGGCCCGCTGGGCACTATTCTTCTCCCAGTTCAATTATGTAATCTCCTTCATCCCGGGTTCCAAAAACCTGAAGGCAGATGCTCTGTCCCGGCAATTTCTGGTGGGGGATAGGTCGGAGGAGCGGTTGGAGACTATTATTCCATCCAATTCATTTTATCTGCAAATTCTTTTGATGTCATGGACAAGATCCGTTCCGGTCAGTCACAGGTTCCCAGGGGTCTCAAGATTCCAGAGGGTTGTCTCTTCACCGCACCACGATTTCGGAGAAAGGTCCTCGAGTGGTGTCACTCCTCCAAACTTGCGGGTCACCCTGATACGCAGAGAACTAATGACCTCGTTCAACGAACCTTCTGGTGGCCAGGGATGTTGAAGGATGTGGAGGAATTTGTCAAGGCATGTGGCACTTATGCTCGCAACAATGTACCTCGAGACAAGCCAGCAGGTCTTCTTCCCTTGCCAATCCCAGATCGGCCTTTGAATCACTTGTCGATGGATTTTATAGTGGATCTCCCAACCTCCAGGGGGATGAATACCATCCTTGTCGTTGTCGATCGCTTTTTCAAGCAGTCTCATTTTGTCCCTTTGAGGGGTCTCCCGAATTCCTACAGCCTTGTGGATGTCTTCATTCAAGAAATATTCAGTCTCCACGGGGTACCATTAACCATTGTCTCTGACAGGGGCTCGCAATTCATTTTCAAATTTTGGCGTGCCTTTTCCCAAAGGTTGGGCATCTCTTTACGCTTCTCTTCCGGATACCACCCACAAAGTAACAGGCAAATGGAGCGAGTCAATAAAACTTTGGAGCAATACCTTCGCTGCTTCATAGCCGTTACACAGGACGACTGGGTGACCTTCTGCCGTGGGCCGAGTTCGCTCTCAATTCCTTATGTAATAATTCCACTCAGGAATCTCCTTTTTTTAATAAATTATGGGCTCCATCCTTCACGTTTACCTTCGCCTCCCAACCTTCTGGAGTACCAGCAGTAGACAATCGCATCATTCTTCTACAAAACCATTGGAGAAGGATCCAGGAGAACCTGGGTAATTCACTTGGGAATCAGAAAATCCAGGCAGACCGCCATCGGCGTCAGGTCCAGGAATTCTCTCCAGGAGACAGGGTATGGCTTTCCTAAAAGAACATACGTCTTAAAGTGGCTACGCCCAAGTTGGCACCCAGATTCCTTGGTCCTTATTACGTGGTTCAAAAGATTAATCCAGAAGCCTACCGTCTCCGTCTTCCTCCCTCAATGAAGATCCCCTCTGTCTTCCATGTCTCTCTGCTCAAACCTGCATTCCTGAGTCCTCGTTTTCCGGACCTCACCACTCAACCTTCTCCCATTCTCGTACAGGGACAGCAGGAATACGAAGTTAATCCCATCCTGGAATCCCATTCCTCCAGAGGAGGAGTACAATACCTGTTCACTGGAAGGGATTCAGACCAGAGGAACGCTCCTGGGTTAGCCACCGGCACCTCCACGCCCCCCGCCTCATTGAAGCATTCCATCGTAGGAATCCCTCCAAACCGTTTCATGGATGCCTGGAGGTCGCCCCTAAAGGGGGGGGTACTGAAACACCTGGGGATTAACGCCGCCCTCGGCATGCTCCCCACTAACCTGCACCTTTGCCGGGTTCTCCCGCGCCGCACAACCAGCCTCCCTCCAGGCCGCCCGATCGCCGCCGCACCAAGGCGCACGCCGGCATCCCCCATATAGTGCCGGCTCTGGGCGCGCACCCGGTCACACGCTCGCAGGCGTGGTTCCACACGGATGCACTCCAGTTTCTTAAAGGCATACTACCCTGGTCTCTCTAGCTCCTCCCAGGGAGCCCTTCTGGACCTATCCCTGTCGCAGCCTGGTCTATTCACACACCCCACACCTTGCTACCCTGCCATTGGATCCTCTCACCTATATATACTCCACTCTGTCACAGGCTCATCGGCTGTTTTCACTACTCTCTGCCTCCCTTGTCTTGTCTTGTCTTTCAGTCTTGAACCTGTGTACCGAACCGGCTTCCTCCACGACCACTCCGAACTTCTGGCACCCGACCTTTGCTTATGGCATTACGACTTCTCCGCTCTCTCTGCACCCGACCTTGGCTACGGCACTACGACTTCTCCGTTCTCTCCGCTCCCGACCTTGGTTCATGGTAAAATGACAACGTTCCTCTCTCTAACCCCGAACTTGGCTAACAGTACCTATGACTACCCGTACCTCTCCTGCCCCGGCCCGGATATCCAAGACTACTCTACACTCAAGATGTGCCCTCGTGGGTGTGGGTGGCGTAATATCCTTCCCACCTCAGCACCGGGGCCCCACCTAGTTGTAGTGAGCACAGCGTGACAGGGAGTAATTGGCAGCATTAACCCCTTGAGCACCCCTGGTACACGCATTTCAGTCTATACAGCCCTGTCTCAAGGAGTATTCTTGAGAAAGAGCTGTATAGCATGAAATGCGTGGGAGAATTTTTTCCTGTCCTATCTTTAGTGTGTTTTTGTTTTTAATATGTAGTATAGTAAAAGTTTTTTATTTGTGCATCTACCTGGTGAGTTGATCGGTGCTTTCTACTGGATTTGGCTGTTTCAACCAATCTTTTTCCTGCTCATGCCTTTCTGCTGATTGGAGTGACGCACAGTTGCAGTGCAGGTTTGTTTCACCGGATCCACGCACAGCACCATGGAGAACACCAACACACTGCAAGCATCTCCACGTGGAACCAAGATACCGGAGTGACGGGAGTGTTCCCAGACGGACCGGAGTTTGAATTACTATTCATCAGCCTCAGCACTAGGGAGATCCTGTAACGCTTGCGCTGCCCACGAGCAAGACAGGACCCCTGTACTCAGGTGGGGAAGTAGTAAACCACAAACCCACAGCAGCGGAAGCATGCCTGGCAGGCGGATTTTCAAATGTAGCCGGGTCTGAGTTGGGAGAGTGGGTTAGTCGATATTTGCCAAGGTCTGGAATGGAGAGTTCAGAATAGTCAAGTCCGTTAGCAAGGGTCTGGGGTTGGAGAGGTCAGAATCGTGGAAGTCCATATAGCCATGATATGGGGTTGGAGAGGTTAGAATCGTGGTGGCCCGTATAGCCGTGGTCTGGGTTGGAGATAACCGCAGAGTCGAGGGTACGCCGGGGTCAGTATCCAGAGGGGTTCCAAAGTCAAGCCGGGTCGGTACACGAAGAGTTAACTGCAAGAGAACACAGGACAGGGAGCAAGGCATAACGGACTTAGGAGCTCAAGGCTACAACAAGTTATGCTCAGCAATGGCTGGGAGTGAGAGCAGGGTACTTATGGGAAACAGGAACCAGTAACATGGGAGGCGGAGCGGAGGTACGGCCTCCGCTGAGGCAAGGATTGGCTGCATGTCACGCCTGTATGCCCGCAGACCTGGCAAGACCCCAATACTGAGGTTGGAACAGTATTACACCACACACCCACAGCAGTGGGAGCAAGCCCAGAGTGTGATATAGCGTTGCTGGGCCTGTTGAGAAAGTGTTTATGATACTTGCAACGTCTTGAAGGGTTAAGCATAAGAATGGTCGTGTCCGTGTGCCACTGTCCAGGGGTGCAGAGAGTAAAGTAGTCAAAGTTCAAAGCCAGGTCCAAGGATTCCAGAGGTCAGCAAAGTAGAGTTCGTAGCAAGGTTCAAGGGGTACAGAAAGCAGGGTAGTCCAGGACAAGCAGGGGTCAAAGCCAGGGAAATCCAAAGTAACACAGGAGCAGGATACAGCAGGGACACAGAGGGAGCACAGCATAGGTCAACACACACAGGGAAACAGGAACTATGTAGAGCGACGATAGAGAGGACAGACAGGGATTATAAAGGGAGACACACCAATAGGAGAGAGGGGAGGAGCAGAGAGAGAAGTGGGAGAAAACAAGGATAGGTCAGGGAGAGAAGAGGTGGAGACAGAAGGATCAGAGAGTGAGAGCGCTTAGGCAATGGGGCAGTGAAAGAGGGAGACAGAGCGGGATAGGAGTGGGTTAGTGCAGAGGGATTGGCAAGAGAGGGGACAGAGGGAGAGAAAGAAGGGGAAGGAATCCCCTGAACCGTCACACTGCAGGAGACAAGTGGCTAACAAGTACTTGCCATGCAGCTGGTGAGCGGTGCATGTCATCATGTGTGTGCGCCGCGCGTAAGAGAAGCGTGTTGAGTCCGAAGGGGTGGAGCTAAGCTCCATGGCACACTGTAAGAGCTGGGCGTGCGTGCGCGCTCTGTAAGCAGAGCGGGGGTGCGAGCATGTGCTGTTGCCAGAGTGGAGGTCTGAGATAAGACAGGTAAGGAGGGAACACATCGCAAAGGACGTGTTCCCCGATTCCTTACAGCTCCACAATAGAAGAGGATGGTATTTTCTCCAAGTGCCATAGACAGCAACAGGATATGGAAACGACAGACAGAGAACATCACTGTGGATCGGGGATACAGAGGTAAACTGGTCATTCTCTGTAGCACATATCCCTACCAGTTTTCATTTTATTGTCCATTCTCCTTCACCCTTCTTGACTATACCTCTTTACTCTACGTGGATCCAGCTTTTTATTTGTTCTTTCACCTGCTACAATACAGAACCTATTTTTCCAGACATATTACAATATTGATATAATATACGGGACTTTGTGAGGTTTCCTTGCTCCCCATGGGCTATTTTTCTCGTAGCTTCAAGTAGTCTCATCATTTACATATTGGTAGAAAGAAGTGCATAATTTGAAAAGACGTGAGGTCATAGCAAATATAAATAGTAAAGTTGGCATCACAGCAATAGTAAACTGCTGAGATGTGCAGTCTGGAGTAGATAATATCTTCCTTTCCAGTGTCGATCAAATTCAGGAATCAGGTCAGTAGGTGTTGTCCACTTGTTCACTCTTTTGAACTCCCTTTTAAACTCCAACATAACACGATACTTGAAACCTGACTACTTCAAACATGGCTGCAAACAGCAAGGCTGCAGTGCTTTGAGTTTTATACTTTTAAAAAGTCACCTGACTGAATTAAGTTCACCCCCCTCATACAACTTTATTAGCACATGTGAGGCCCATTAAAACAGATGGGTTATTTTTAAACAGGGTGTAGTCCTGCCTGAGTGTCAAAGCTGGATCTAATTAAGACACAGTTCAAGGGGTGATTGGTTTAGAGACATGATTCACATATAGTTTTTACCAGATAGATGTTACAAGTTGAATTGGCTAAAATATACAGCAGGGGATGGTTTAGAGACAGGATTCAAATATAGTTTTTACCAGATAGATGTTTGCACAAACAAGTACCCATGCTATCCCTAAGACCCCACCTGTGGAGCGGGAGTGAGGGTGTGAAAGAGGTAGTCCACACAGGCGGTCATCATGAAAACCAGACCTGACTCAGCCACCCCCTGGTATGGCTCCTGGAAGGGCAAGAGGCCCACATTCCCAGATTATACTGGGCCCTGTGATTTTCAAATCTGGTTCTGATTGGGGTGTATTGGGGGTTGGATCCAATGTTAAAAACAACAGGGGCACTTGATCTTGGGTGTGTGTTAAGGAGAGATCAAAGTTTGGGGAGCCAGTCAGCTTTTTCTAAGCGTTTCTTTCTCTTGAACTGAAAGGGAAACAAAAACAACAAGGTTTCTATGCATGTGGGAAATGCAAAACATGTTCATTTTCTATTAATAAAACTTTCTTTACAGATAGACAAAATAAAATATAGAATTAAATCATTCATCAACTGTGACTCTGATTATGTCAAATATACGTTACAATGTGAATGCCCTAAGTCATATGTAGGATTGACCAGCGGAGCCTTAAATATGTGGATATGAGACTCCTAAAAATAGAGACATACAGTAAATCATCCTGTATCCAAACATTTTTTATTTTGTTCCAAATTAGGTTTAAAGAATTTTTGAAAAGGCTTTTGATATGGTGCCACACGAGGTTAGTGTACAACATAAAACAAATTTGTGAGTGGAGCACCTCGGGGATCAGTACTGGGACCCCTGCTTTTTAACTTGTTTATTAAGGAGATTGAGTTTGAAAGTGAAGTCTCCAACTTTGCTGATGACACTAAATTGTGTAAGGTAGTAAAATCAAAGCAGGATGTAATTTTTCTCCTGAAGGACTTGGAGAGACTGGATACAGGTAAATGGCAGATGAGATTTAATGTAAGGTTGTGCATTGGGAAATAAGGAGAAACGGGCTACTTACAAATTAAATGGAGAACAATTAGGTGAATCCTTGATTGAGAGATTTAGTAGTGCTTGTAGACAGTAAGCTTAGCAATAGTGCCCAATGTCGTACTACTGTAACTGCAAAGGCAAATACAGTAAGATCTTATATTGCATTAAAAGGGGAATGGATTGAAGGGGGAAAGTAAACATAATTATACTACTCTCTAAAGCATTAGTAAGACCACATCTTGAATATGGAGTACAGTTTTTGGCACCACTCCATAAACATAAATTATGGAACTAAAAAAAGTGCAGAGAAGAGCGACCAAATTAATAAAGGGAATGGAAATTCTGACTTATGAGGAGAGGCTACAGTAGCTAGTTTAGATTTGTTTATATTAGAAATGTGTGTAAGAGGGGATATGATATCTATATATATATACTGTAAATATATTCAGGACAATTAAAGGAGCTTTCAAAAGAACTATTCATCCCAATAGCAGAGCAAACGACAAGGGTTCATCCCTTAAGGTTGGAGGAAATTATATTTCACTAAGAACAAAGGAAAGGGTTCTTTACAGTAAGGGCAGTTAAAATGTGGAATTCATTACTCATGGAGACTGTGATGGCAGATACAATAGATTTCTTCAAAAAAAGGTTGACCATCTTTTTGGAAAGGAAAGATATACAGGGATATACCAAATAAGTGAACAATGGGAAGGATGTTGATCCTCCAGGGACAAATCTGATTATTTGAAGTCAGGAAGGAATTTATTTCCCCCCCGATGAAACAGCATTGGATGATTTTTCACTGGGGTTTTTGTTTGCCTTCCTCTGGATCAAAATGCTGTAAATACATCTGGGATGTTTTAAAATGTAAATATCGCCTCATGTTCAGACCCTCCATCATGATGCCCATCCTCAGCAACCCCCAATTCCAACCGGATCTCTGGACTTAAAGTGGTGGAGTGAAAACAATCTAACACAATTGAGTGATTTTCTCCATATAGGAATTCTTAGACCTTTTGATGACCTCAGGACAAGGCAATGGGATCCCCCCCTTAAGTCTTCCACTTTAACCAAATTAGCTACTTTGTCCGTTCCCAGGTACCCAACCACTCTTCCTTTACATACTTTCAGGAGGTTTGCCAATCTTCCCCACTATGTTCAGGTCTTATATCTGTGTTTTACCAAAACCTTATCCCCAACAACGCAGCAGAAAAATGTAACTTGGACATACGTAGGGGAAGTACTGGAGGAAGAGGTTCGGGGTGGCCAAAGCCAAAAGTTCGACCAAAACACTCATAAAAGAGAACAGTACAAGACTTTATACCCAGTGGTACTTGTACCCCGCTAAGCTTCAAAATATATATCCCACAGATTCCCCACTCTGCTTCAGAGGGGGTGGGCAACTTGGGACAATGTATCACACATGGTGGACCTGCCCACAGATAGCTACGACCTGGCATCAGGTATTTGACCTGATTAACAACATAAAGGGTACCAAACTCCCAGCAGCTCCATTGGAGGCATTATTCAATTGAACTCTGGAGGGCATCCCTAGGACCAAACAGAAATTGATCTTCCACGTTCTATTGGCTGCCAGATGCTGTATAGCCACAATATGAATGTAACCTCCCCCCCCGTCTCCCAACACTATCTGAAATAATACAAAAATATGGTTCATAATGTCTATGGAAAAGTAGACTCTATTTTAAAATGACAGAATGAGGAGTTTTGGCAAGAGTATGGTATCCCTGCGTAACTGCAACCAGGTCGGGGACTGTTGACAATCTCCTCCTGAAGATATAATGCTCAAAAAAGTCCTTGGGGTGTTTCGGACACAGTGGTCATTTTTTTGCTGGAAGGATTTAATATACTATGTTTAACCACATGTGAAGTTCAAAATGTATACTTTTGTGATATTCCCCTGCCCCCTTTTTTTCTTTTTGTAACCCCCCTCCCCCTTTCCCCCTAAATACTGTATATAACCCAATAAAAGTAAGCAGGAAAACAAAATACTGTAAATACAAATAAATCAGAGTGAGCACAGAGATTAAGACATACAAAAATGTAGAAGGCTTATAAAGCAGATAGAGATATATGTTTCAAGGAGAAAGTGGAGCAAATCTGAGCAAAACCCCCAGGATATATCAATGAAAAATCCTATTACTTTCAATGGGATTTTTTCTTTGCATCACATTTATTGTGTGGGTGTGTTAGTAGGAGGAATTGGGGAAGTTACCTGGTGTGCTGAATATAATTAAGTGATGCTGTTCTGTGTGCTTTTTCTTCTTTCTCCAAATGACTGGCTGATACTATACATCTCAGATGCACTGAATATGGCCCCTTGCAGATGCAATTACCAGAACACCCTCCTACTGTCTCTGTAAGTTCTCCCTACTTACCACTTCGATTGTAAGCTCTTCTGAGCAGGGACTCCCTTTCCTGCCATTACTTTCATGTCTGAAGTGTTATATTATTACGTCACATGTATTACTGCTGTAATAGCGCTTTGTAACCGGATGGCCCTATATAAATAAAGTTATACATACATATATAATTAGACACATCAAAGTTGCATCTCTCTGCCCCAATCTTTTTAGCTTCTGTTTGCCCCCCCAAAATCCTTCCAATCAGAAGTTTAAAATTCACATCTGTTGTAAGAAACTGTTCTTGCACTTGCCACAGCTCTGCGCCAAAAAACAGAATTGTGTGTCTTTCTAACCCATTTCTCTTTTTCTAACTCTATTTATTTGCTTGGCTTAACCTATACAAGCACTGAAAACAGAAGGAGAGGGAACTCCACTTCAATTTAAATCAGGTTGTTAGCCACTCTGTTGGCGACTTCTTGCTTCTCCAAATGTCTCCTGTCACACCGAGTCGCCTAATACCTGTACCCCTGAGGAATGGCAGACCCCCATGTTGGAAATCTTGATCATTTACAAATTGGAAGGGGAAGGATGTCTACTTCCAACAAAATTTGATTCTGTTAATAGACCCAAAAAGTGCCACTGTATTGCACCTCCTTATTTTCCTATTTTTCATAAATGTCCACGTTAAATAGTTGCCTATTGCAGGTATGCTCAACTCAAGCCCCCACAAGTGGTCAGTTTTTCAGGTCCCTGCTACAGCACAGGTAGTTCAATCAGTCCCAAATTCAGCACAAGAGGCTCAATCAAAGGCTCAGACTTCAACCTGTGCTGAAGCTGGGATATCCTGAAAACCTGAGCTGTTGGGGAGGAGCGGGGGGGGTTGAGCACTAGAGTTGAGCACCCCTATTTAATTTAAATTAAATGCCGGGGCACCGCGCAAGGCCTTTACAACTTCATTTACCGTGATTCAGTCGGGTTTGGCGATGCATCGCTGTGACAACGTGACGTCATTTGACGCTTCAGAGTAGGTAAGCGGGGCGTGAGCAGGGGAGGAAACCCGGCAGGGGGGTGGTGGGCAAATAGTTTGCACACCCCTGCCCTAGCCTCCTGTACAATTAAATTCCAATTTCAAAACTCAACTTTGTAAACTCACAGAAACTCTTCTGTGTGACATGCATTGACTATATACTGTAGGTAGTCTTAAAAGACAATGAAAACAATAAAAGAATAGCATGTTATAATATATGTATGCAATCTGCACGTTAATGTAGTATTGTTTCTTCAGCCTTTTGCATGGGTGATATGAGTAGTGTATTGTGGTAAAAGCTGGACATTTGTATTCTTAAATTCATCGAATAATACATAACGGTCCTCAAAGTTAAAAAATATTTGCATTTATGTACAAGGATCTACTGTAAGAAGTGCCTTTGTAAGTATGTCAGGGAGTTGTTTCTTGTTCATACAGTAGATTTGCCTCACTATATACATTAGCAAAAATGCCCAATTAAAGGCACGCACATGAAGGTAAAAGGCAATCATTAAAGTACATTATCCTTGAAGTATCTCCATTCAAGATACTTTCCACTAGAATAAAGCAATCTGCCCAACAATGTGGGCTTTTCATTTTCGTTATTAGTCCGAGGTCGATAATGGCTAGCAAAAATTATTCAATGGTGCTCTTAGATGAAGCTCTTAAAGCACTAAAAAGCATGTGTGGGATGCAAGTGTAATGCTAGTTTGTGAGTACTATAATAATATTGTGGGTGGCATTCATGCAAACATGTTCTGTGTTTTTACATTTGTTTTCTAAGAATGAAAAGGGAGATCTGATTAATTGATTAACATGAAAACTATTTTTACCCTTAACTTCTAAATTTCTGCTTTTCAAGAACTTCTCGTGCAAATGCATAAAACCCTTCAGCATATTCAATATTATCAGTTTTTGTACAATATAAGTTGCCCTTCACACATTAATACGAAACAATCGTACATAATATTATACAGCTGCAGCTGCCGGTTGTCGACCATTTCACGCGAGACAACCCGAGGCTAGTCTAGGCTAGCCATGAGATTTCAGAACATTTTCACGTGACTTGGCCATGAGTTTACTCTGGTTTGAAAGCGTGCAGAAATTTAAATTTAGCGTTGTCTGCAAAACCGGCCAGGAACTCAAGTCGGCGATCGCAAGTTACTGTATTGTGTCTTAAAAATCTAATTGCAATGCAACCTGTCACTTATTCCCGTTCATGTGTTCACAATCCGATATCACACAGATGTTTAGTACTGTACTTATGTACTTCAAGTGTGTTTAATTGTAATCCAAAACACACCAAAAAATATTTTTTAGAGAATGAAATGTTTTATTTGCAGGCGATAGATAATAAAGTAAAAATGAATAATACAAAAATACATAGGGGCCTATTCTCTAAGCCTTTATAAAAAAAAATCGCTGGGCCATTTACGCCGCCAGTTTTTTGAGCATTGCTATCACGGTATTCAGGAAGGGAGTGAGCTTCAATTGGATAGGAGGTTGCCACCCTCCAAAAGTTTGGCTCAAGGGCTTACAACAATTTGGCCAAAATGTTAAACTAAAAGACCATTTAATTTATTAGTTATTTATACATGTATATTTAGGCACTGTACCGTATATAAGTTTTTCTGGATGTGCACTGAGCTTTGTCTGTGTTTTATGTTATGTCTCTGGTTTTAAATACATATTGCCATGCTCAGTAGCACTCCTCTGTGAAACTTATATGCTTATATATATGTTGTGGGTATTTTGAGGGTTCAATTTGAGCTTGTAGGTGTTCTGTATGTTTTATAATTCTTGTGCAGCTAGTCTTGGCTGTTTTGGAGGGTGGCAACCTCCTATCCAATTGAAGCTCACTCCCTCCCACATTTAAATGGTTAAATGCTCACTCCATGGCATCTCCAACTATCAGGGGAACTTGCCTGCATGCAGTGTGA
Organism: Ascaphus truei; assembly: GCF_040206685.1. Classification (NCBI taxonomy): domain Eukaryota; kingdom Metazoa; phylum Chordata; class Amphibia; order Anura; family Ascaphidae; genus Ascaphus; species Ascaphus truei. The sequence goes on from NC_134483.1 coordinate 528,970,950, forward strand.
TTGTGACAAATCTATTACAGAGTGCTTTTCCTGGTAATGTACAGGTTAATAAAAGCTTCAATCAGACTTAGAACTTTTGCAACTTATATTGACAGATTTATTATAAATCATTCTTCCTGGAAATGCACAGGTTATTAAGAATTTATATTAGTGTAGGGACCCTTGAAATGTGGTCTGCCGTGAAGTTTGGCTCAAGGGCTTACAACAATTTGGCCAAAATGTTAAACTAAAAGACCATTTTATTTATTAGTTATTTATACATGTATTTTTAGGCACTGTACCGTATATAAGTTTTTCTGGATGTGCACTGAGCTTTGTCTGTGTTTTATGTTATGTCTCTGGTTTTAAATACATATTGCCATGCTCAGTAGCACTCCTCTGTGAAACTTATATGCTTATATATATGTTGTGGGTATTTTGGGGGTTCAATTTGAGCTTGTAGGTGTTCTGTATGTTTTATAATTCTTGTGCAGCTAGTCTTGGCTGTTTTGGAGGGTGGCAACCTCCTATCCAATTGAAGCTCACTCCCTCCCACATTTAAATGGTTAAAAGCTCACTCCATGGCATCTCCAACTATCAGGGGAACTTGCCTGCATGCAGTGTGATTGTGACAAATCTATTACAGAGTGCTTTTTCTGGTAATGTACAGGTTAATAAAAGCTTCAATCAGACTTAGAACTTTTGCAACTTATATTGACAGATTTATTATAAATCATTCTTCCTGGCAATGCACAGGTTATTAAGAATTTATATTAGTGTAGGGACCCTTGAAACGTGGTCTGCCGTGAAGTTTGGCTCAAGGGCTTACAACAATTTGGCCAAAATGTTAAACTAAAAGACCATTTTATTTATTAGTTATTTATACATGTATATTTAGGCACTGTACCGATATAAGTTTTTCTGGATGTGCACTGAGCTTTGTCTGTGTTTTATGTTATGTCTCTGGTTTTAAATACATATTGCCATGCTCAGTAGCACTCCTCTGTGAAACTTATATGCTTATATATATGTTGTGGGTATTTTGGGGGTTCAATTTGAGCTTGTAGGTGTTCTGTATGTTTTATAATTCTTGTGCTGCACGGTGTAATATGTCATGTGCTGTTGTTCATCTGAGGTTGTATTTACCTAATTTTTAAACCTGCTAAAGAACAGGTGATTGTTATTATGTCCTGATATGTAAAACCATAGAATTCAAATAGGGTGTACTTTCTTTTTCATACAACTGTGACAATGCGAAATGCGATATATAATGGGGAATGGTAAATACCAGGGTGACCAACAAACAACACTCAAACAAACATACAAGACAAAAACAGAAACAAAAAGAAAAAAAAACACAAATCCCAAAAGCAGATTAAGCCGAGATGGGTGCTACAGGAACGCCGCTGCCAGTCTTCAGGAATAACCACTTCCCTTCTTCAAACTACAAAACAAAAAGAAGACAGCGCGGCTCCCATAGCATTAATAAATGTTTGCGTGCACGGATCACGGCCCCTCACAATGTTAAAAATGAATATAAGCAAGGAACTTAGATAAGATCTTGTAAACTTCACCCGCCTCCTCCGTCTGATGAACCGCAATCAAGTGTACAGACGCTGGTAGACTTCCGCTCGGGGACGCCAGGAGTGTGCGTCCATACTGAATCCCTTCTCTGGTCCAAGTCACGCGATGACAGTCTCAGAAACGGGAATGTTCAGTGAATCTCACACGGCAGCAGATTCAACACAGGGAGATTCTTGGGTTAAAACTATCAGCATAAATAGTATATATGCACAAGATATATGCGTTCATATATTCATAAGGTGTCCTTGTCTTTAACCCATATCACAGAAAATGAAACAGCACCTAATTGTAAGGCATGATACGAGCTCCACACTGATCTAACTAGATACCAATAGTATAAATACACCTGTGAAGGATGAGCGCCTAGGAAATAATAATAACGTATAATAACAAAAGCCTATAAATCAATGGGTGCAGAAACCTAAATAGTAGTAGTGATGTCTCCACCAATATAACATGTGCTGATCAATAACAAAATACAAAAAGTATAAAAAATCTAAATAAAAAATATAAAAAGTGTACAAATTGTAAAAACCAGTCCCAATAACACTGTCCTCCAGAGTCTACAGTATGCAGCCTGGACATAGGAATCACCAATTCCTTGAAATTATATCTAGAGAATCAAAAAAGAGATCAGGGGCACTCGTAGTGTATTAAAGTAAAACAATTTAATAGGACTGGACAGGTATACAAATGCTCACTCACAAGCAAAACTAGGAAACAGGCAGTTTTTGAGTAAATCTCAAGCTCCGTTTTAGCAGGGGACTACACATTCGGCACTCCACACTAACCGCAACCGGACGAAGGATGTCTGTACTGTGTCGCCTCCTACTCGGCTCCTCCAGTAACAGAGATTCCTCCACAGAATGTCGTGGTTGGCGATGGTACACGCTGGTACTTGCTGTTAATAACCTCTGCTTTCTCAGCTCTCTGCCTTACAGCTGACACTTGGTTATGTGGCAATTATACACACAAATGGCACCCTACGCATTTCATCAGAGCGACTTCATTAGGGGTTAACCATCACTACATATCACACAGTATATACAGTATGGGCTATCTGCACATAATTGAATAATGATCTAATAGATTTTGCATAATTACCTCAGTCAAAAAACTCTATTTACTATAGAGAATGTTTATAAGGAAAACAACATTGATTCATTCAATATATTGAATATGGCTTCAAATATCAACTATTTTAACTTGGATGGTAGTCATAATATCAAAACAAAATATATATAAAAAACTAAGTATTATAGATATCAGTTCTTCTTAATGGAAAATATACAAATTATAAAGAATTAAACAATTATAAAAAGGAAATTAACAGGGAAATAAAAAAACTTTAAAAACTCAAATGTTTTTAATTTTAATTTTGGTATTTTAATTAAATTAATATCCAGCTATTTAGTCTTTATAAAGTAGAACTTAACTTCTAGATGAAAGGTTAACGATTACAGGTTACCGGTCAGGGACCAGAATAAAGATATAGAACTGATGGTGGCCACGATGCGAATCACCTTTACATAAGAGTGTTGTGAATTGTGATATTAATAAATGTATATAATTAAACAATGTGATTTATGTGATAAAACTAAATGTGTGTATATATATATTTGCATGTCATTTCCCAGAATCCCTTGCTGCAGTGGAAGTGCTGTGTGCTGGGTGATAATGGTGAAAGACAGTGTTGCAGACCTGTCTAAGACATGCAAATGAGCATACAGTAATATTTCCATTTGCTATATGCTTTGCTGTGGAGGGTTTTTGTCACTTTTTGTACCCACCATAATTTAACTGTGTGTGTGTGTGTGTGTGTATATATATATATATCTATATAATGTAATTTGTGGCGTGATCTAATAAAGTAAATAACACCAAATATTATTATGATCTCTGAATTTAAGTGTTACTAAATAACTATAATGTGTCTATAAATAAATATTGTGTCTATAAATTATTTAAATGTGCAAAGAATATCATGTTTCTGCCACGCCAAGAGACTCCCTTCTCCCAAATGCAGAAATATGTATCCAACATGTGACAACACAGTGTGTATACATACAATGAAATCTGTATAATCTAGTTAATGATAAACCAACCACAGACCAGAAACTATCTTCAAAGGGAACGCGGTGAACCACATGCGAACCAGACCTCTGGTAATAATCCTACTGTAGGATAGATTTAAACCCCTAGACTACTGTGCTAACGTTGATGCAATCATTGATTCCGCCTGGATGCAATGTTCCTAGAACATACATCCAGTAGGTCTCTCTAATACATAACCTCCTAAAACTATTGTCCCTCCCATTAATGAAGGCGAGATGTGTTCAATCCCCATTATAGAAAGTGTACACAAATCTTTATCATGTAACAATGCGAAATGTCGAGAGAGGCTATGCAGATGAAACCATGAATAACATTTCTCCGGTGTTCAAGAAATCGTGTGCTCAATGCCCTTGATGTTCGCTCAACATATTGTAGGCCGCAGTGGCACGAAACTAAATATACCACATAAGTTGTTGGGCAATTGATTTTGTCATTCACTTCATCTGTTTCATTTGAAAATGATTTGAATATATTTGTTTTTCCTAGATGTTTACAGGTTAAGCAACAACTTCTTCCACAGCAAAAATTGCCTTTACTCTTATTAATATTAGCTGTTACACTACCTCATTAATTGGTTTAATGCTGCTTGGGGCAAGCATGGTTTTAATGTTTCTTGCCTTTTTAAAGATAATAGGAGCTTGGGATGGTAAATGATGACCAACAATTGGATCACTACGCATGCACCAATTCCGATTTAATACACTCCTAATTTGATGGGCCGATTGATTATATTGAGTGATACATTTTGGAGCCTTATCAGTAGTTTTATCCCCTCCTTGCTTATTAGTTGTTTAAGCTGCCTGAACCAAGCTTGACTTAACTTTAGATTTTTCCAATCGATCGACACGATCCATTTGCCTAGCATCTTAAAAAGGCTTTTCGAATCTCACTGTCATAACCTTTATCAGGGTTTTTTCCTGTCAGTGAGTGACCTTGGTCTAAGAAATCTGAATCTATGTGTCTAATTCTAAAGAACTGGCTTTTGTCCACATTGTTTAGTCACTTTTTGTAGTGATTACTACTATATTGAAGATAGCTGTTGGATGATACTGCCTTGAAATGTGTTTTTGTAAGTGCTTTTATTATCATTATCAATTGATAATTCTAGATCAAGAAAATTCACTGTTTTCGGATTAATTATATAAGTGAACTCAAATCCCATTTTACTGTTTTTAAATGATAAAAAATATTGTCTAATTAAACCCTGTCACCATCCCAAATTATTATGATATCTATGAATCAGCCATCGAACACCAGACCCACACCAGCCGAGCGTCCCCACAAACATGGAGGTCTTCCCACATCCTCATGTAGATGTTGGCATAGCTGGGGGTGAATATGGTGCCCATGGCCATTCCACAGGTCTGTAAATATGTGTCATTGAATAAAAAATAATTATGTGTTGATATAAACGTGATGCATGATAGCATTAACCTCCTTTGTAATGGATGTACCTTTAAATCTAATTGTAAAAAATGATATACAGCATTAATTCTCTTTGTGTTGTCTATACAAGTGTATAACGAGGATACTTCACATGTAGCCCAACAAAATGTATCTTTCCAAATGATATCAGAGGTGGAGTCGATGATATGCAATGTGTCCCTGATGTATGATTTTAGCTTGGTGACATATGGTTGTAAGACATAGTCGACATACTGGGACTCGCAGGACATGATAGACTCCACCCCTGATACTATGGGCCTTCCTGGAGGATTAGTTAATACACTAAGACTGCGCCTGTTCTCTTTTTTGTTTCTCTAGATTATATATATATATATATATGCTGGGCGATAATGGTGAAAGGCAGGGTTGCAGACCAGTCTAAAACATGCAAATGAGCACACAATAATATTTCCATTTGCTATATGCTTTACGGTGGAGGTTTTTTTGTCACTTTTTTTACCCACCATAACTTAACTAATATGCGGTGGATACCTGTAACGTTGCTGACTGCAAAACAGAATACGGACCCGCAGGGCATAGGTAGGGAGTAATTGGCCTTGGATCAGAGGTCTGGGATGCAGGGGTAAACCGGTCCTGTTCCGAGGTCGAGGCAGGCGGCAGGCATAGGGTAGTCATATCCGGTTCCGAGGTCGAGGCTGGCGGTTGGCAAGGGGTAGTCAGATTCAGTTCCAAGGTCAAGACAGGTAGCAGGCATATATTTATATTATACTCAAAGCCCAGGGAGCTTCACTGATAATTGGACTATCCATGCAGACAAGCATTCTTTAGTGCATTTATCATTGCTTTTTAATATATTAATTGTTTTATTGTTATTAAAGTTGGGCTATTTTCTGATGCTGCTGTTCTCCTATGCGCTTATATCATAACATATACCATAATATACATGTATATTAACTCTTACTGTGCATTAATGTAACTATGTATTTGTTACCATGTATCTGTGCCCAGGACATAGTTGAAAACGAGAGGTAATTCTCAATGTATTACTTCCTGATAAAACATTTCATAAATAAGTAAATTATGTATGTATGTATGATGGGAAATAAAAACTTTCAGGAAAAAAATCCAGAAATGTATGTCCTTAAGGCAGTGGGAAATAGGGAGTTTCATAATGAGTTTCATAATTTCACAGAATTTAAGTGGATGAATGTCAATCAGTCTTAGTGGGTGCGTAGACTCAACTTCTGAACAGGGAGTCCTCAGTTCCCCAGTGTAGCAATTCAAATCTAGAAAATGAAGTTCAGACATATGGAAACCACATAGTACAGACTGTTGAAAGATTTATTACAAAAATAAGGATAATAAAAATGCTCTTACAAGGTACATGTGGTAAAAGCTTATTTGTGTGTGCATAGCACTAGTTTAAGTCTGTGGTGCCAGCTGGAGGGACTCCCGCAACTGCACCTGCAGTGACATCACTTCTGTGTGCTCTGGTCGTCCTACGGAACGTCCACAGGGACAGAACGCCTCCAAACCCCTCCTCCTACGCTTTTCGCAACGAGTAAGTGTCGCTTCTAGGAGGAAGTGTTGACCTTAAGGTTACTTAATGTTTAAAAGGATTACAGAGGCTCCTACTACTGACAATTCATTGGTTGTGAGTGAATACACCTCTGCCATTGGGAACAGGCGGACTAGAGCCTCTGAAAAATAGCAGATAAATCGATGAGACTGCATCTCCTTGACTAAAGCCTCTGTGCTGGGTACTTTGTATGTGCAATTTTATTGTCTACTGTACATCTTTTTAATAAATCTTTCAACAGTCTGCACTATGTGGCCTGCACTTCTGTTATCTAAGTATGTACAATATGTCTACCTTTAAACGGCATGTATATGATACAACATCCTTCCCAGTACACAGTCTGTGCATTTGATGAAGAAAATGTAATTAATACCACAACTCAGAAGGCAAACAATAGCTGTAACTAGGCCCCAAGTGTCTAGCAGACAGATGACAGACACATTAAAAAGTAAATTATTTTCATCATGCATTCTTTGCAGATCACAACATATTATCTATGTGAGACCAGACACTGCAGCAAGGATATGATGATAAACAAATCAATCTAAAATAAAATTGCAGGCTTTAAAGGTTTGCTTACTGGTAATTGGAGACACTCAATTTAGACAGTCAACATGTACAAATGAGTCTGTTCACACATATCCATTATTTAGGCCATTAGATAATCATTCTACGTTGGTGAACATGAAAAGGTAATTCAACCAGTTTTACAATATCAATTAAGTTGGTAACGTCGATCAATGAATGTATCTGTACAGTAAAAGATTACATGACTCTGTGGATCAGTACAGATGTATTCATACTAAGATTTCCCGGAGCTGCTTGAAAAAAAGCATTTGTTTGGAATGCCACAGGCAGCTGTAGCAGTACAATGTAAGCTTATGGAATGCCCGCAACTTTCTTCCCTTCTCGCAGGAATGCCGTGTTTGGGTTCCCATGGAGTTGCCTGGCAGCGTAAAGTTATCCTGGCTAAATCTGTAGGTTTATAATACATGACAAATACAGCATATACATTTTAAAAAGAAAATAGATGAAGATAAAATAAATTGCTATGATTTCATTAAAAATAATATACATGGAAAAACTCTATCTAAATGGTTCCACCTCACAGTTCTGGCTGATTTGGGCCCCTTGGTTTCGATATGCTGGTATATTTCCATATTTAGATTTAAATATACTGAACGTTGTGATCTATACTATATACAACCGTTAGTGAAGTACCCCGCTACAGCTGAATAAGTTAAGTGTGTATGGGATAAGGTGCTAATGGGTAGCGTAGTAGGTGTACATAGAGAGAAAGAACCCACTGAAAGCACTCAATATCCCCTAAATGTGCAATGATAAGTATATTAAAAATAATCTTTAATGCTATACTGATTAAAATAATGGGTGTTAAAATACATCAATTGACACACATATATATAAACCCTACTGATGTGTATATAAGATACTCCGGGTTGGTAAAGTTAGGGAGACATATGAGGTTTATTGGATCAAAATGTTCCCAGGGATCTGATATGCAGTGATCCCTTATGGTGGTAATTAGGTATACACTGGTGTAGGGGGAAAGCTAGCTGATAGCCTGTCCTATTTGTCAGACAGATGTAAGGTAATCACGTGAGAAGATGTACTTATATTCACAATAGTGGTATGCAGATAAATTAGTCGGCGCAGTATATCCGGTAGGACCTCACTGTGTATGGGGTAATAAGTCCTTGATCACCTAACAACAGCTAAATTACTCCAAGGTACAAGAGCTAGCTGAAATACACAGAGTAAATATACAGTGGTGTATAGATTCCTATTGACAGTGTGGTTTGTGTATGCCTGTGCGCATATTCATGAATGCGCTTCCACTGTCTTAGAATACTATTGCCACCGAGACCTCTGTATAGTGTATACCTAATTACCACCATAAGGGATCACTGCATATCAGATCCCTGGGATCGTTTTGATCCAATAAACCTCATACGTCTCCCTAACTTTACCAACCCGGAGTATCTTATATACTCATCAGTAGGGTTTATATATATGTGTGTCAATTGATGTATTTTAACACCCATTATTTTAATCAGTATAGCATTAAAGATTATTTTTAATATACTTATCATTGCACATTTAGGGGATATTGAGTGCTTTCAGTGGGTTCTTTCTCTCTATCTATACTATATTCAAACTGATGTTTGTGATCTATAGTCCAGGGGTGAGCAAACTTTTTATACCGAGACCCTCTTTTCATCCATGACATTTCTCGGGCCCCCCTGCCTGATGTAATCAAAATCACATGGAAAAAAAACCCTTTATTAAACGGTATACAATGTAAATACAAATACGTCTAAATACTTACATATTTTAACAGTTTTAAAACAGTTAAACATTACAATTTGAGTGGGTTTTATTTTAGTAACATGGCTCGGGTCGGCTCATTTTATCTATGGCTGGGATTATGGTGCTGGGGTCGCTGCATGCACGCACTTAGGTGCGTGCGCCCGGAAACCACTCTGCTGTATTTTCTTATGGGAGCCACCCCCATTCCTGCGCGCCTAGAGGCGGGGAGGCGCGTTGATACGGCAGCGTTTTGAAAATACAACAAATGTTGTATTTTCAGGCGGCTGCCGCGTGACGGCGCACATGAACTGATTCAGCCAATGAGGGAGAACCAGCTTCGTGGCGCGTCCACCACGCGTCTACAATCTCCCGCAGCCAAGTTCACAAATCGCTTGGGCTGCAGGACTGTGCGCGGCGACGCGCTCGTTCGCACGTGGCTGCGCAGGGTCCATAATCCCAGCCTTATTCTCACATTCTTTGCTAAAGAGCATTCCACGTGTAACATTTGCGGCTGTAACATGTTTATGAGATGTCCCATGCAGGCAGTATACTAGTATTGGAACAATATCTGTTTATTTTGTTGTTTGTTGGTATCTGGTAATATTTGTTTTTTTCTGGTGGACTGTCAATATCACAACGGCAACCCATTTGGGTGCATTCATCCTCCCATTTGCCTTTTTCCCCCCTGCCTTCCCCAGTATCATCCACACTCCTACAGTACCTACCAGTATTATGTATTTATTTTTCCATTTTTAATGTTGTGTTTTTACTTGTTTTTTTAGTATTATTTTATTGCATTCAAAGTACAGTAACATTTAGATAGCTGCAGCTTACCCTTTCAAATCTCAGCTGTGCAGAGGGTCACAGCAAATTAGGGTGCCAGCGGAGAGCAGGACCAGAGCGCTATTGCAGGGCAGACACTGGGAGGGGCATTCGACGACACAGTGCTAGTTCGTGCCCCTCCCCTGCGTCCTACTGCAGTACTGGCCTCTTTTTTCTTGTGCAGCCGCCGTACCTCCACCACGCGCGCATGCGCCCGCACATACCATCAAGTTCAGCCGGCCACCCGCCCCCTCACCCCCCGCATCAACATTTTCGGCCGCCTGCACCGCCGGAGCACAGCATTTTCAGCCGCCTGCACCGCGCACTGCATGTTGTGCCATATGCCCACCCACACACAACAGCTTTCGCCACCCGCCACCTGCACCGGCCATGCGCCCACCTTAAATAAACTTGCGCCCCCCCAGTTTGCTCACCCCTGATCTATACTATATTCAAACTGATTTATATGTACAAATGCTATATCTGTCCCTCTCCCCCTAATTCCTCCCCCCCCCCTTTGTGATTTCACCCAATTATATGTGTAGCAGGGTCACCCTTGACTACTAATCTGCCCTTCTCCTGGCAGTAAGTCCTAGTATAAGCAGGCCTTGCCAGTAGTTTTCATGGGGTTTTCCCCTTCAGCTTTGTTGCTGCATTTGGGTGACAGCAGGGAGTGGTACATCCTGTTGTAGCTTTGACAACGGGGTGCCCGCCTTCTTGCTGTACTTAAAGGCAGACACTGCCCTAAAAAGTTGTTGTTGTTCCTTCCCTCTGAGGAAGGCAGGTCACACGTCTGGGTGCCTGAGATTGGGGGCCTACCCATGTGCTCTCGGCCTCCGCTAGGGAGGTGGGGAAGAGCTAAGATGGCTGCTGGTGCCCTTGGCCTGTAGTGACGGTCCAGGGACATCTCCAGTGAGAGCTGATCTAAAGAGACTGTATCCGGCAGAAGACTGCTGAGTAGCTGTTGTGTTACTGAAAAGTGTGTGATAATAAACCGTTCCTGTTTGCAATATACCTCCGGCCTGGTGTGTGATCTAACTGGGGGGGAGAGGTACAAGTTCTACCGTGGGATATCATCTCCATATCCCTAGAGCCTACGGCAGATGGAGGCACTACACTGCTAAGTATTATCTGGGTTATGGACCCCAGAAGCCTGTTCCTGTGTCCCAAAGTCATTGCGGACGACTCAGCCCTCTTGTTACCAGCAGGTATGCAACACACACACCCTGTATTGGCCCCTATCTGCGATTGGGGGGGGGGTAACACCGTTACATATGTATCAATATACCCCACTCCTTTTTTTATTATACCCCCGCAAAATCCCTGCATAACGATAAATAAAAATTGAAGTAACAAATAAAATAATGAATGCTTTTTTTTTTATAGATCAGCATTCAAATGATTCACGCTCAAATGAGGAAGAAATAGGACAATGTTTTACATATTGATCTACTGCATAACCTACAGTACTAGGACTGGGTTAATCTTATAGTTCTTTGTTTATGTTGCAAACAAATATAGAAAATTGTTGCATACACTTACATAGTAGATGAGGTTTAAAAAAGACATACATCCATCAACTTCAATCTATGCTACATTAAGATAACAGATACGTATCCTATATTTGTGTTTTGGTCCAGAGGGAGGCAAACCAAAAAACAGTGAAATATCATCTAAGGGTAAAAATAAATTCCTTCTGGGCTCCAAATAATGACAATCAGATTTCTTCATGGATCAACATCCATGTCATTAATGAATAACAACAAGCTTGTATAGTGGTGATAAGCTACTCAGTACTGAACAAAATTAAATGCAGCATGTGTTAAACCAGGATTCATCATATTAATATAAGGGTGAGTGGTGCAGACCTGAAGAGAAGCAATGGGCCCTCTTCAATATGCTGTGAAACTGCTTCCCAGAAAGTAAAAATAATTTAGCTTTATTCAAATAAATGGGACTAAAATCTTCTACAGCACAGAAATAATCAACCATGAAAAGCTTACAAGAGAAATAGTGGGGTCAGAGACAATCAAGTATAGAAGGATTACAGCGTTAGGAGAGGGTGGACCACCACTGATAGACTACTTTGAATAGCTGTGTTGGGATAATAAGTGTCAGTTTAGTTGGAGTTGCTGCCAGTGAGAATGTATTCACATTAGACAAAGATATAGTGACGTGTGGTGTCTCAGGAGACCAGAAGTTTTAACAAATTTATAGTGGGTACATTCACTAGGCAAAACACAGTAGTGGAATAAAATTAGGTTTATTCGGGTAAACCCGCATACACACAGTGAAATACAAAGATACAGGGAATATACACACTTACTGGGGCGCTAGAGGTGAAATAGCACCCAGGCTTCCTGGTCCTCTTTTCGGATTGAAATCCTAGCCGCGATCACTCCGTTCGATTTGTAGAACTTGGCCGCAAAAGACGGCATGTAGTCTCTGCGAGACAGACTTTCCTAGCTTCAAAACGAAACCAGTTTCTCTGCTATTTACAACAGAGCAACTTTGAAAGGCCCGCCTTATCTTCATTGATCCAAGTCCCTAAAAGATGGTCTGGTTCTCTGACTGGGGCTTCTCCTTACATACACTCCGCTAAGCTATCTTCAGCATGGAGGAAGGAGGAGCGACCAATCAGAGCATGAAATTCCTCTCCGCCAGCCAATAGGAATAGGGACTCGTCCTTTGGCTGCCATCAGAGGAGGGGGCATGCCAAGCCGGCTCGGGATGCCCCGTGGGCGGAACATATGAATTGACCAATGGGAAACTCGCCGACATTCTGCTGCTTCCTCCAGTCAACCCATTGCCACCTACTGGGAAGGCTCCACTGAGTCTGGTAAACCAGAGGGTCCTCCCCGCAGGGGGTCTCTGTTCCCCAGACCCAGTACTCTGCCCTGCCCCGGCCACTTAGCACCCCAACACCTCTCAACATCCCGTCTCCTCTTTGAACTACGATGTCTATCCAGACATCCTGGAGCCATTGTATATGCCTGGGCTGACTGAATAGACATTTATAGTAAATGCACAAACCATAATAAATTATGTTTTAATACACAATATGTCTTGGGGAGACCCATAGCTGTGCGGGGAATGGATCTGGGATATCTGTGCTTGAAAACAGGAGTCTGGGTGACACTGGGCAGCCAAATAGTGCCTGCACACTGGGGAGAATTAGGGGGCTACCGGTAACTTTGGCCCCCGAACTCCTGCAAACAAAATAATTGTAGTTTGACCCAAATATCCCACATAAAACTTACACACAAGAAGTTTCACATTTGTAGGGAAAAGGGAACATGTAAACAAGAAAAGCAGGGGTCACTTTATTTTTACATGTATAATCCCTGGTCCCTGGCTTATGGTGCTATGTAGCGGCCAGGGACCCCACGGTTTCAGGGGTAACCAGATCGGCTTAAACCTTTATTGTGTAGCCTGTGTAATGGTGTTTCCCCCACCTGGTGGGAGATTTGTCCATTACTACGGTGTATGGTGCAAAAACCTGCTGGCAACAGGAGGGCCGAGTCGTCCGCCGATGGTAGTGGGGACACAGGATCAGGCTTCTGGGGTTCATACACCACATATCTCTTTAGCAGTGCGGCGCCTCCATCTGCCATAGACTCCAGGAACTGAAGGTGATCTTCCACGGTATAACTTATTACCTCTCCCTCCGAGTAAGGTCACACACCAGGCAGGAGGTATTTAACAAACAGGAATGCTTTAATGTAATCTGTACAGCACAGTTACATAGCAGGCTCTCACTGAACAATGGTCCCTGGACCGTCACTACAGGCCAAAGGCACCCACAGCCGCCTTAACTCTTCCCCACCTCCCTAGCAGAGGCAGAGGTATGGTCCACACTCACTCTCCCCCGGAGGGAAAAGCACATGGGAAGGCTCCCTGTTGTGTGACCTGCCTTCCTCAGAGGATGAAACTTACTAACTTTAGGACGGTCCTGCCCTTAAGTACAGCAAGGAAGCGGGCACCCCATTGTCCCAGCTACAACAGAATGTACCACCTCCTGCTGTCACTCAAGCACAGTACCAAATGGGAGGGGGAAACCCCCATACCAACTACTGGCAACCTGATTGTACCATTACTGCCAGCCCAAGGGCAGAATAGTAGCCACAGGTGAGCTGGCTACACCTGGTTACCCCCTCCTGTCACACAGTGGGGACTCGCTGCAACACTTCCATGTTTGGATTGACTAGCAAAGACTTTGTTTGAGGTTCCCACCTTAGACTGATGACAGTAGAAAGGGAAGTACCTTGATTTTTCTGTGGGAACAGGCCTGTAGATGGGGTTTATCCCTCAAAATGTTGCCCACCCCCCTTATTTAGTTTGCTCTGGTTTGAGTTTGTTTCTTCCCCGACATCCCTTCCTTTTTTATCTTGTACTTGGCCGATATAGCTGTTCTGGAATCAATTATATGATATACCCATTATACCCTGATCGAGATGCCGACACACTCGCTTGGCAGATAGGTGATTCATATTTTTGTTTGTCCTATTGACAATTATGCTCACCCTAAAGTGTAATTTTGTTCGGGTAGTTGATGCCTTGACCTTGATTGCACGCATACATTTATGCATTTAGTTACTGTGTTATATCCCTGTATGTGCTAAGCACATTTTTTCTCATTAAAAATAACTTTCTTCTTGACAAATTGTTTTGTCTTCTGTGTGCTGGAGAGCAAAGCAGAAAAGATCTGCTACCAGTGCTCAAGGGCCACAAAGCGTAGGAATGTCCATAGTATAATAACACACTTATGAGGCACTAAAATGAGCAAATGAGCAGGTCTCAGCGGACAAGATAATGCAGGTTGGGGGAGGGGTGATAAGGGGTGACAATAAGAATCACCGACTGTCTTCAATGAGAACAGCCTGGCTAATGCTACGTCACCCTCAGCCCACTCTGCCAATGAAATACCTGCTATCACGCTGCTTGTATCCAGTGTATACACGCTGAGGGGGAGATAATCCACTGGAGTAAGTGCCTCCAACTGTGTGCATATAGAAATCAATGTGCCACCAGCAGGAGTAACCGGAACAATGAGAGGAAGGAGCGGTGCACTGAGGTAAGTAGGTAAACCAAACACAGCTCTAACAAAAACGACTATTTATTGAAAAAAGGGACAAACATCACAAAGCTAGAAAGCTCTGACGCGTTTCATCCCACAGGGGACTTTGTCAAAGAGTTGACAAAGTCCCCTGTGGGATGAAACGTGTCAGAGGTTTCTAGCTTTGTGATGTTTGTCCCTTTTTGCAAAAATAGTCGTTTTTGTTAGAGCTGCGTTTGTTTTACCTACTTACCTCAGTGCACCGCTCCTTCCTCTCGTTGTTCTGTGTGCTGGAAACTCCATGTTTTAGTATGACATACTAGAGAGGAAAAGGGCCTCTCTTCTTTTCCTGTTGCGCCATTGCACAGTTATTAGTTATCTTTATCCTCACTAAGGTCTAACCACCCTACCCGGGGATACTACCCCCACCCTCCACACCCACTACCCATTGATTGGCACAGTGTTGAAACATGCCCATACAATATGGGCATGCTTTTCCACTATAGCAATAAATGGGGAAGCTAAAAAAAAAACAGGCCCAAAATAAAACACATTAAATAGATAAAAACAATTTTGCAAATGCCAAGAAAACTATTGATTGGCACAGTGGTACATCATGTTCGTCGAATATGGGCATGATTTACCACTATGACAGTCAATGGTGAACCTAAAAAAATAAACAATAACCTAAAATATCAAATTCAATCAAAACAATCACCAAATAAACAACAATAAAAAAGTAAACACAAAAAAATACCAGAAATCAATAAAGCAAATACCAAATAAACACCATTATTACAAATCAAAACACCAAAAATAAACCACAATTAAAAAGCAAACAGCAAAAAAATAACAGAAATTAAAACTAAAAAATACAAAAAAATCCCATTATTATTATCAAAATAGATATAAAAGAAATAAAAGCAAGCATTTTCCAAAACATACATTGCTTGTCACTATATGTATGTATGTATGTATGTATGTATAGCTCTAATGGGGCATACATAAATACCTTGGCAATCAATGGCCAATGAAAAAAAATAAAATTAAAAAATACAATGAAAAAAACCTGGAAAATTAAAATATCTTACATTCATTGTTTTTTCTTACCTTTAGATGTCTACACCCTCCGATTCCATGGGTCTCAGGAAGCTCTCGAACAAAGAAGCAATGATCCTCTGCAGCCACAGTCCTCAGGTACAGCAATTTCTACTGTAGCACAAAAATAACCCCATGAAAATATACATTTTCTTAAGTCCATGCCCAAGGAATTCACACATGAGAAACATGAATTTCCTCAAAAACAGTTCTGGCCAGGAATCTTTATTGGAAACAGTGTATATTTTAGAAAAATATCAAGATCATAAACTTCAGATTTTGTGTCAACGTTTATAATATCAGCTGAGTGTAATAATGAAAACTGATATCAAATATGTGTGTTTACATACAGTACTGTTTTACGTCTGCATTTTTACCAAGTAGAATATAAATCCTCCCATGAAAGTATAGATTTTCTGAAAATACATGCCTCGACAAATTTATACAATATGGGTAACACATATCCTCAAAACAAATTCTGGCCATACATTTTTGTTGAAAACCCTGTTCTTGATATTTTTCTCAAATTTACAGTAACTTTGGACTTGGCTTCAAATTCCTAGTGCAAGCTCATCATATTCATGGAAATAAATACTAAATGTTATTGCCCTTAGTTCTCTCGCTACACTGATACCAGATGTAAAAGTTCACATACTGTTTTGAAATGGGAGATCCCATGTTACAGTAGTAAGACTGCTTATGGCTCTTTATGTCAGAATGTTTCAGGACAGATCACAAATGGTGCCTGCTATCGTTGGAAAGGCAAAGCTTCCCTCTGACACAGGGGTGGGCAACTCTGGTCCGCAAGGGCCACCAACAGGCCAGGTATTAGGGATGGCCCTGCTTCAGCACAGGTGGCTCAGTCTTTGACTGAGCCCCTGATTGAGTTACATGTGCTGAAGCAGGGATATCCGGAAAATCTGACCTTTTGATGGCCCTCGATGACTGGAGTTGCCCACCCCTACTCTAGCATAAAAATACTGCCATTAATGTGTGCATCTTTAAGAGGTACTGTACACACCACAAGGAATTTAGTTGTGGGTAATGTGTTTCCCAAAAATTTATTTCTAGAAGGGAATCTTTGTTGAAAACAGTTTTCTGAATATATATAATCATCTAGTTACCAAATAGAATAAAAAATAACCCCCTAAAGTATATATTTTCTGAAAGCACACTCCATATGAAGTGCAGATATGGATATGTCTGTCTTTCAATAATACTGTATATTTCCGGTAATCACCTTATCACGGCTAAGGGTCGTTTTTACTTTTAGGGTCATTGTAATTTTCATAATTTTGCCATAAATCTTTTAGACCATGATTTCTGTCAGTGTAGGGGTGTGCCATAGCAAGCTACACATTATATGAAATGCTACATTTTAAATTGATCTTTGTCACATTTACATACTTGGTCACAAGACCTCACCAATACATTTACATACTTGGTCACAAGACCTCACCAATACATTTACATACTTGGACGTTTTGCATACTTAAAATATTAACAAAGTGCATACAGTAGCTACTGTAGTAAACCTACTCACATACAGCCGTTTCAACATTTTGGATCTCACTAGTGTGAGGCTAGTTATACTGGCTTTGCAATGTTAAGCTAGAATAAGTTTAAACCACACATCATTTTTTACAAATCCCACACTAAAATCAATCGAATTCTGGAGGGAAAAAAAATCTTTTTTTTTAAGAACCAAAACAGCAGTGTAAGTGCCCTCCCTTAATTTTGGTTTGAATTAATAATTGCAATATAAGGCTTGTACATCAGAGTACAGTACTTTATTCATTTCCCTGAAAATACATAGATTGTTATTAAAATTGTGTGATAGAAATTAGCATCTTTCCATCAAAAGAAACACCGGTACTGGTGAGAAACACATAAGGTGGCATCCTGCAGGTAGTACAGTATGTGTGACTTGTTTCTTATACTTACAATAGGTAAGTTTTAATTTTTTTTTAATTATATGTAGACGGGACCCCTTTTTCCACCATTTGTTGTTGTGGGGTGGGAGATGCTGCACCTAGGGAACGCTCCGATAACGGAGGTTCTGCATAGAGGGAGCCGCCATGTTAAGGTTGGCGCCGGCGCAGAACTGGCGTGGCAGGAGGTTGCGCATGCGCAGACAAGGTGAGCAAAGCCCGCGAAGGAGGAGAGCTCGGATAGGAGGGAAGTTAGGGAACTACGGGTCCCAGCAGCCCCGCGGGCCCCCCCGTGACGCTCGAGGACCAATCAGGTACGAGAAAGGGAGGAAAAGGAAGTGGATGGGAGCACGTTTTGGGGAGAGCTGGCTGTAGGAGGAAGGAGAAGGAGCTCCGGTGTAGGGAGGCAGTCCGCCCCCTACCTAGGCCTCATACCCCTGGCCCAGTTAGGACCTGAGCCCCAGTATAGCAAAGGAGGAAAAAACGGAGCACTAGGTCCAAACTGGCATTGCCAGAAAAAAGTGCAAGGATGCGTTCCCAAAATAATAGCTTGTTTAATGAATCAGGAACAACAGACACACACCAACGTGTTTCAGACTATTACTAGTCCTTTATCAAGGTATATGATAAAGGACTAGTAATAGTCCGAAACGCGTTGGTGTGTGTCTGTTGTTCCTGATTCATTAAACAAGCTTTTATTTTGGGAACGCATCCTTGCACTTTTTTCTGGCAATGCTAGTTTGGACCTAGTGTTCCGTTTTTTCCTCCTTTGCTATACTTCTCCATCTACAGGCGGAGGCACAGTTAACCCGTGGAATCCTGGATACCTGAGGACTTGCTGTTCATCGTGGATATTTATTCCCATGTGAGTCTTTCCAGTTTTACTACAATTATTCTGGACTGTGTTTATTAAGTCTGTTCATTGAAATAGGTGCTTATTTTACTGGTCACCGGCAGGTGCTTCACTATCAATACATCCTTACTACCGTGCTTTGTGGGATCATAGTGCCAGTACGCATCTTTTGGACATTCTTTTTGTACATTTATTATTGGGTTAATTCCATTCTACAATAACTTATCTTTTTGTAGCATTTTGCTGTATTTTTCTTAGCACCATACAACGTTTTTTTCATTGTACCTGAGCCCCAGTAGTATGAAGCTGAGTTAGGGACTGGCCATAGATAGGTTCCGGATCTCCTTACTGTTGTGTGATTGCTACCGGGACAGTTCTAAGTTGGCAGGAGGTCTGGGCTCAGACCCCGCTACCAAGTTGCTGCGTGTCTGGGTGGGATCGCCCCGGACACCTACGGGTGACGTTATCTAGGCCCACGCCGATCCTTTGTGAAGATTGTTTCAGAACCGGGTACTGGAGTGCCCGGCAGGTAAACTTCAAGTGCACCAACGGTACCATCATTCACTCAGGACACGGTGGCTGCGCAGTCACGTACATATACATTCACTGTCTCACTTGAGGGTGGGGGGACTTGTTCCAAGAGGGAACTGGACACAGGGTGGGATCACCCGGTGAAGGGAGGGGGAGAGTGAGCGTTCGGCAGGGCGCTGAGTGTAGTGTCTCCTCAAAGAGGGACACTGGTTATGATAGAAAAGTGAGAGGTTGTGTCATTGAGTTCGTGCTAGTAAAGTTAATTGGTTAAGAGATACTGCTGTGTGTGTGTTAATGTACATAAGTTCCTGCGAAGAACCACTTCCCCTCGGGCGGAAGCTGTCGCAGGTGGAGGAGCAGCACCAAGTTATAAGAATTGTGCGTACCCCAGGCTCTCCGTGGCAGGGTCTCAGGCCCTGTGAGCCTACAGGTTATGCAGCATATGGTAGCGGTCTGTGTTCGATAGGAACCAGGGCTACATATATTTGAACTAAGATTATTTTTATTGAATTAAAGCAACACAATAATTATGACATGAACATCTGAAAAGAATATACAATTCTAATAGTATAACAAAGAATGCTAAAGTAAATTGTAGCCCAATAGAAGATTCTGAATAGATGACATGCAATGATAATTAAGGAATGGCTAAGAGTATAGGTAGCATTTAGGGTAGCATGGAAAAATATTCTACTCTTGTGGGTGTGATACATTTTAATTTTAATTAGGACCAAATTCGGCCTTATCTCCCTGTCTGCAGATTTGAGACCTATATATAGTAACAAGGGATTATCAATGGGACAGTGCAGAGAAGGAGGAGGTGAAGAAAAAGGCTAACAAAGCTAGAATGTACGGATGGGGGAGGGGCATGCTAGGGCAGTACATAAAGGATGTTAAGAGTGAGAAGATTACTATTCCGCACACAATTTGAGGTTTTTGCCTTATAATTATATTGATTATTGATTTTCAGGACCTAATTGAAGTCTATTAAACATATTACTAAATTGCATGAATTTGGTCCTACTAAGCAACGTGACTTCCCTATCCCTGCACATTAAAATATGTCCTTTATTTGCATAAAAAATGTGTAGGTGAATAAGTTTAAGTAACAATGTTTTGGCATACAAAGTATAAGTCCCAATAAGTCGCCCTCTGCACGCCTTATTAATCCCCAGACAAAATTGGAGAAATAGAGGTAAATCATTTGAAATTAAAATAACTTTGACTGCCTCAAGCATTACTCACTGACCTTCTGTGGACCCACATAAGCAAAGTGTAACCCATCTTCCCCCACCCTAAGAGAGATTTCCTGCGGTTACCTGGTGATGGTGCTACCTGTTGGTTCACAGGAAGGCCCGTCTGTGTTATTTTGGGATAGACAGGACAGGCTTTCAGTGCTGGGTGGTTCTTTCTCACTGGTACAGCGCCTCCATTCCCACAGGACCTATCATAGATAGTTGCAGTCCCCTGTGGAAAACACTCATACTCCCTCCCTGAAGAACTGCAGACTCCGGCAGGAGTATATAATAGCAACTTGGTTCTTTATTTCTGCAAGATACAGTACAGCAACAGCATACTGACATTTCTTAGCAAGAGAGACTCACTCTCACTGGACCCTACATAACCCGAAGATCACCTCGCAGCTTGCTGGTCTCTTTGTCGCTGGACTCAACCCCCAGAGTTGGGGCCCCAAAAGGTTATCCCTGACTCCCCTCCCCCCTGATGGAGTATGGGGTAGCTGATACCACTCCCCTGAGGGAGGGGAAGGAAGGTAAACCAGAGCCATGGCTCCACACTTCCAACTCTGCACAGAACAGACTAAAATTTAGGCTGCATCCCCTTTTGTATCCAGTGGAGGAGCCTAAGTCTGAGCCACTGATAGAGCAGTGACCAGGCCTTAAGCCCACCCCCCCTGTCACTCAAGGGAGTTGTTAACTGCAGGAGTAAGAAGCATAGATTTTACCCTAACACTGCCTGCTCTGGTACCAGGGCTTATATCTTATATGTTAGACAGGGCAGATCAGGGGATACCTGGCTACAAAAGTATGAAAGCTATCTGAAAGAATCTGCAGCTAACAGTTTGTCTGGCTAATGACCATTGGTATCTAAACTCCCATCAGCCTTGACTGGCAATGAACAGAATCGTTTTGATTTTTATATTAATAATCAGACATTTTTTTGCATTCAGAAAGACAACTGACCCGTGGGAAATGTTGGTATGTGCATATGACTTCCCCCCCAGCTCAAGCAACCACAATGTCAAATTTGCTAACATTTTGTGCCTTTGAGAATTTACTCAAACTAAGAGAATTACATTGGTTACCTAAATGTTTGCAAAAAAATAGTTTAAGTACTACATAAGAATATTATGCAAGAATGATGTACGTAAAATTGCTGACACAATGAATGGCCTATGACTTTATTTTAAGTACGAAACATACAAGGTATGTGGCCAATTCATTTGCAGTTTGCAAATGTAAGAATATGTATATATAATATACCAAGTAAATCTGCAAGAAAAATGTAAGACATTTGATGATTTTGCCTCATAAAATTAGTTAGAATCTTGAGAGAAAGTAAATGGGTAATAGTATTAATAGTAATGTTAGATGTAACCCTATGCAGCGGTACTCAACACTCTACAGCATGGCATACAGCACAACGTTATAGGGTACACACATAAGATACACAGCAATAATGCACATTTTATAGGCAAAACAAGAGTGGGTTTGTATTCTTATTTATATCTGTAACTTTAATACTATTAATGTAATGAGGAAAACCACTCTATAATATAATGACCATTACATATAGATTAATGTTGCAGCAATATTAAGAGTAAAGTACAGTATATATTAATAATTGTCAGGAGACTTCTACTGTATTAACCAAAATATACATTTGTTATGGCAAGCATGCTTGATGTTTTCTAATATAAATAAAACAAATACAAAGATATGTTAAACACACTGTTATTATAAATATATACAAATACACATATATACACATATATATATACATACATACTGTATACATGTATCATCAGATAGTCCGGGACAGTGTGAGTGTGAGTGTGTGTGAGTGTGAGTGTGTCGAGGGAGGAGGGAGGAGGCGTCGGCATCAGCACGGACATCCCAGACTCTAGAGAGGTAGGAGATGTATGTGTGTGTGTGTGTGTTTTCCATTCTTCTTCCTCTCGTGTAGCAAATGTTCCAGCTCTGCTTCATACATCAAAGGTTTCTGTCAGCTACTACTTCTCATATGATTAGGCTATGAATATGATTACTGGGCATGGTTTGTATTGAGAGATAATTTGCCTACACATTTAAATTATAAAAGTTTAGAAATGAATAAGTAGCTTTAATTATTGCTTAACCATTATTCACCATATACAAAGAGCATTTGTTGAAAAAATAAATAAATATAAAAGCATAATGGTTTTATAAGTATAAGTAATCAACTGTCACATAATTGACATAACTTAAATTGGTGAAAGAATGGCACAATCTTATATATAAATATATACATTTTTCTTTATTACAGCTAATCCATAACCTTTTTTTTCACAGTTAAATATGATAAATTATTATCCCTCAAGCACAAAAGAGAGCACTTGAGAATTGTGCCAGGTAGTGTTAGGACCTGCAGATTGGTCATGCCATGAAGTGGCTGCAGGCTTATAACCTTTTGGCCAAAGGGTTTAACTAAATGACCCTTACTCATGTGCAGATAAGCACTGAAGTATTGTACTATATGTTGTGTCATTTTGTATGTTGCGCTGGCCTTTCTCTTTTTGTATGATAAGTTATTGTATTGACTCAGTGCTTGTTGTGAACATGTTTGCATACAGTACAACTCACAATTTAATACAAAACAACACTAGCAACTGGAAAGTTCAGCTTCAGAAAGTCCAGAGAAGAATTATTGTACCATATTGTACCATATAAACTAATTAGCTGTAATTAAAACAGAGAATGATCTCTATAGGCCACGGATGAGTTTTCTGGCAGAAAAGGCACAAGGCATATTGTAACAAAAAACAGATAGAGTGCGCAAATTATTAAATCTATTGATTAACCCCTTCACCTCCGTGTATTATTTATATAACAAAATACAACCTCTAAATCGATGGGTGACCTGCAGCTATATGAACAGGGGTAAACCCCTAGGCAACTGAAACACAAAAAAGACAAAAGCGCAAACGCACATAGTGAAGTTTGTAAAAATGGGTGAATATAATTTTAGGGTATATACATCAAGTTAGTGGGTATAAAGCATTTCATGTGCAATACATGAGTTTACCAACGCCGCACTGCCGCCTCCAGACTTTGGGAACTCTCTCTCACAGCATCCAGGACACACTGTCTCGATTGTAGTTGGAAACCTCCACTGCGGTGCTGTGTCTTGGTCAGTCTCCTTCCCCGATCGCTGCCGTTATAGCTGCTCCTTCTCGGGTCTGTTTTCCAGCTGCCACTGTGTCTCAGCTCACTTCGGCAGTAGGTCACGTGTCCCGCGGGGTTTGCGACCGGCCGTAAAGGGAGGTGGTGCCGTAAAGCACGATCTTAGCTTTACTGCAATTTGCCGAATGCAGTTTTTTTGTGAGAAGTCAGTCCAATGCAGGAAAAATCACACAGAGTGTGGGGATAGAGTCCTAGGACTTATTAAAATCTTTATCCAACGCGTTTCGAAGCATAGGCTTCTTCTTCAGGGATAAATTGAACTAATTTAAGAACATATTTATACCCATACTCCGCTACTGATTGGTCACAATCAGAGGTGTCTACACCAATCTGATCCTCACTTTGCATCATCCCACAAGTGTGGGTATTTTTAGTAATGACTTCTTAAAGTGCTCTAGTGGTTTGACCTGTTCAGTGCTGGTCCAGGGGTATAATAAAATCACAATACATTTATTCATTTATTAATACATATTAAAAAACACTTAAATAAAAATGCCAGTGATTAAGGGTATTTCAAAGGCTCTGAAATAAAACAAACAGGTGTTACTTACACGTAAAAGAATGATAATACTTATTACTATGAATGGATATCGCAGATGTTGTTCAAATTATATATATAAAAAAACCAAGTACTCAATTGCTCTGATACATATACCTATACGGGGCCTGTTTATACATATTATTTAGTATAAACACCAAAGGTCTATGTTTTCGTTTAGGCCTTTAGGACCTAAGGTCTTCAACTGGTGAATCCAGTAAGTTTCTTGGACTGATATATCTTTTACTCTGTCTCCTCCACGTCTATTTTGGGGGATGGTTTTAATCCCTTTGAAAGTCAGGGTTGTGGGGTCTTTGTTATGGTGGGTTGAGAAGTGACGACTTACACTATGAGTCTGTAGTGCATGTTTGATATTTCTCACGTGCTCTTGTATACGTGTTTTCAGACATCTTTTTGTGCGGCCTACGTATTGCAGGCCGCAGGGGCATTCTAGTAAATACACTAAGAATCTTGTATTGCAATTGATAAATTCAGTAATGTTATACACTTTGTTATCTATATTTGATCTAAATGTTTTGCGTTCAGTATGTAGGAGTTTACATGTACAGCATCTTCCACAGGGAAAGTTCCCTACTAGATTGTTACTCAACCAGGATTGGGCACCTCTATTTGTTACAGTTTTCCCTATATCACTCGGTACTAGTGTGTCTTTTATACTGCGGGCCTTCCTATATATAAACTTGGGAGATGTGTTTATGTGTCCACTGAGAATGGGGTCTGTAGAAATAATACCCCAATGTTTTTTTATGACTCCTTCTATTTGTCTGTGCATAGAGTTATAGTTTGTAATGAATGGAACTTCTATTCGATCCTCATCTACATTTAGAGGATTTTTCTTTTTTTGTGTTAACAGTTTATTCCGATCTATTTTTCTAACCTTATCTAGTTCAAGTCTGAGTTGATTGTAATTATATCCTCTTTCTAAAAATCTTGAGAACAGGAATTGGGCTTGTAGTTCAAAATCTGCCTCATTGCTGCAGTTTCTCTTTATTCTCATAAACTGACCTCCAGGTATGTTGCTAATCCAAGTTTTTTTATGGTTGCTGGAGGCCAGTAAGAGATTGTTCGTATCTACCTTTTTAAAGAAGGTTTTGGTTATTACCCCTTCTGCCACTGAGGCTGTTAAGTCCAGATCTAGATAGCTGACATTCTCTGCGTGTGTTACGTGGGTGAATACCAGGTTGTGGTCATTGTGATTGATGTAATTCATAAATCCGTCTACTGATTCTTCATCACCCTCCCACACACAGAGAATGTCATCTATATAGCGACGCCATATCACTATATTTTTCAGGAATGGATTTTCCTTCCAGATGAAAATTTCTTCCCAGTTCCCCATATATAGGTTTGCGAAGCTGGGGGCAAATCGTGTGCCCATTGCAGTTCCGCAAACCTGCAAGAAGAACTGGGAAAGAAAAAGAAAATAGTTGTGGCTAAGCACATATTTTATGGCTTCTAATATAAACCATCTGTTTAGATCTGTGATGTTTGGTTCCCGTCTCAGGTAATCCTCTACTGCTGCAATACCCTTAATATGTGGAATGCTAGTGTACAATGCTTGGACGTCACACGTCAGCCATCTGTACGAGCTTTTCCATTCGAATTTTGCAAAGAGATTTAGTACCGCAGAGGAGTCCTTTAGATATGAAGGTAACTCCCCTACGATTCTTTGCAGGAAATAATCCACATACTGGGATAGGTTTGCTGTCAGTGAGGATATACCCGAGACTATTGGTCTCCCTGGCGGGTTTATAAGAGATTTGTGCAACTTAGGTAAATGGTAAAACACCGGTATTTTTGGTGACTTATTGTAAAGAAACCCATATTCTTTCTCTGTGATTATTGTTTTGGATAATGCCTCATCTAGAAGTTTTTTAAGAGTAATTAGAAATAATGATGTAGGATCTGAGGTTAGTTTCTTATAAAAGACAGGGTCACAAAGGAGTCGGTGTGCCTCTTGCTCATATATAGAGCGATCTTGTAGAACCACACCTCCTCCCTTGTCAGCCTGTCTAATAATTAGTTGGTTATTGTCCTGCAGAAATTTTAATGCAAGATTTTCAGCCTTGGACATATTCTGTTTAATGTTCCATTTTCTATCACTATTGTTAATTTTATTTAGATCATTATAAACCATATCAAAAAAGGTTTCTACATGGTTACCCCTAGAGTGATATGGGTAAAAGGTGGATTGGGTTTTAAACGGCGTATGTATACATACTGTTGTATCTTTATCTTTATCTAATGCTTGAATTGTATCTACTATATTGTTAGTTTCTTTTTTCAACTTAATAAAGTGTCTTTTTAGTGTGATATTTCTTGTAAATTTATTAAGATCTTTAAAAAGTTGAAATGAGTTTGCCCCACTAGTCTTAGAAAAAGAGAGTCCTTTACTTAGGACTCTTTTTTGATCCTCTGTGAGGATAAACGTGGAGAGATTGAAAATCCCTCTATCTACCTGAGTAGGTTGAGTCCCTAGAATTCTTTTCTTTTGGACCCTGGATCCTCCTCTTTTCCCTCTTCTGGCAATGGTCTTTTTAGCTTGGTCCCTGAGATCACCTGTTTGTGGTTCTCTGTGCTTATCACTTCTTTTTCGGGAGAGCCATGCCTCCTCCTTATTAGATCTAAAAAAAGAGATGGAGAGGAGGGAGAAGGGGAGGGTGCAGGGCGATTCTCACGTATATGTTCTGGTATCCTCACAGGAGGTCTATATGACTCATTTTGTTGTTGATAATTGTTTTGTCTATTTCTATTGTATTTATAGTTTTCGTCATAATTTCTCCCTTTATAGTTAGGGTTCCTAGGGTGTCCTCCCCTTTGGGGATATGATCTATCTCTTCTAGGATGTTCCCTTCTATCTATAGACTGATGGTTTCCATATTGTCTCCCTCTATCATTTTGATCTCCATTAGAGCGACTATTAGAATCCCCATTAGTGTCATTCACAATTTTATTGTCAGTCATCTTTCCTTTAGTATTATCTTTGGCCCAGGTACGTTGTTTATTTGTATCGTAGTCATTTTTGTCTCTATAAAATTTAAAGTGCTTGGTTTTTGCGGTCTCGTCATCATGTTGTTCTAAGTTGGCGCATACCTCGTGTTCCAACTCAGAGCAATCATTGGCGATAATAAGGGGCTCCATGATTTTAATTTGTTCTTCAATTTGGGCTCCCAATTCTTTTAGTGATTTATTTCTCTCAAATATTATTAATCGCACTAAGTCATTAGAACATTCATCTAAAATGCGTATCCACTCCTTCATGAAGTGTTCATTGTCCCTCCCAAATGTGGGGTTTTTTAATATGCGTAGGCCTCTAGGTAGTCTACCACAGTCTAAATATCTCTGCATTGTACGTCTCTCAAACCATTGTTTGCTTTCTGTGATGAGAAGTTTTTCTAGGTTTTTAAACATTTCTTTCATAGACGTTTGCTCATTGCTAGACTCATTAGTCCCTTTGGGCTCCTCTGCAAAAAGGAGATCAAAGGCCTCTTCACGTTTGGCTCTGCAAGCATTTAGACTCCAAACCATAGTGATGTTAATAGCACAGATAACTTATACAATGAAAATAAGTGCAGCACTAA
Source organism: Ascaphus truei (assembly GCF_040206685.1). Taxonomy (NCBI): domain Eukaryota; kingdom Metazoa; phylum Chordata; class Amphibia; order Anura; family Ascaphidae; genus Ascaphus; species Ascaphus truei. Next base: position 528,998,833 of record NC_134483.1, read on the forward strand.
ATATTGTGAAGAAACAATATAACAAAAAACAGATAGAGTGCGCAAATTATTAAATCTATTGATTAACCCCTTCACCTCCGTGTATTATTTATATAACAAAATACAACCTCTAAATCGATGGGTGACCTGCAGCTATATGAACAGGGGTAAACCCCTAGGCAACTGAAACACAAAAAAGACAAAAGCGCAAACGCACATAGTGAAGTTTGTAAAAATGGGTGAATATAATTTTAGGGTATAATATCTGCGTACATCAGGTTAGTGGGTATAAAGCATTTCATGTGCAATACATGAGTTTACCAACGCCGCACTGCCGCCTCCAGACTTTGGGAACTCTCTCTCACAGCATCCAGGACACACTGTCTCGATTGTAGTTGGAAACCTCCACTGCGGTGCTGTGTCTTGGTCAGTCTCCTTCCCCGATCGCTGCCGTTATAGCTGCTCCTTCTCGGGTCTGTTTTCCAGCTGCCACTGTGTCTCAGCTCACTTCGGCAGTAGGTCACGTGTCCCGCGGGGTTTGCGACCGGCCGCAAAGGGAGGTGGTGCCGTAAAGCACGATCTTAGCTTTACTGCAATTTGCCGAATGCAGTTTTTTTGTGAGAAGTCAGTCCAATGCAGGAAAAATCACACAGAGTGTGGGGATAGAGTCCTAGGACTTATTAAAATCTTTATCCAACGCGTTTCGAAGCATAGGCTTCTTCTTCAGGGATAAATTGAACTAATTTAAGAACATATTTATACCCATACTCCGCTACTGATTGGTCACAATCAGAGGTGTCTACACCAATCTGATCCTCACTTTGCATCATCCCACAAGTGTGGGTATTTTTAGTAATGACTTCTTAAAGTGCTCTAGTGGTTTGACCTGTTCAGTGCTGGTCCAGGGGTATAATAAAATCACAATACATTCATTCATTTATTAATACATATTAAAAAACACTTAAATAAAAATGCCAGTGATTAAGGGTATTTCAAAGGCTCTGAAATAAAACAAACAGGTGTTACTTACACGTAAAAGAATGATAATACTTATTACTATGAATGGATATCGCAGATGTTGTTCAAATTATATATATAAAAAAAACAAGTACTCAATTGCTCTGATACATATACCTATACGGGGCCTGTTTATACATATTATTTAGTATAAACACCAAAGGTCTATGTTTTCGTTTAGGCCTTTAGGACCTAAGGTCTTCAACTGGTGAATCCAGTAAGTTTCTTGGACTGATATATCTTTTACTCTGTCTCCTCCACGTCTATTTTGGGGGATGGTTTTAATCCCTTTGAAAGTCAGGGTTGTGGGGTCTTTGTTATGGTGGGTTGAGAAGTGACGACTTACACTATGAGTCTGTAGTGCATGTTTGATATTTCTCACGTGCTCTTGTATACGTGTTTTCAGACATCTTTTTGTGCGGCCTACGTATTGCAGGCCGCAGGGGCATTCTAGTAAATACACTAAGAATCTTGTATTGCAATTGATAAATTCAGTAATGTTATACACTTTGTTATCTATCTGTTCTCAAGATTTTTAGAAAGAGGATATAATTACAATCAACTCAGACTTGAACTAGATAAGGTTAGAAAAATAGATCGGAATAAACTGTTAACACAAAAAAAGAAAAATCCTCTAAATGTAGATGAGGATCGAATAGAAGTTCCATTCATTACAAACTATAACTCTATGCACAGACAAATAGAAGGAGTCATAAAAAAACATTGGGGTATTATTTCTACAGACCCCATTCTCAGTGGACACATAAACACATCTCCCAAGTTTATATATAGGAAGGCCCGCAGTATAAAAGACACACTAGTACCGAGTGATATAGGGAAAACTGTAACAAATAGAGGTGCCCAATCCTGGTTGAGTAACAATCTAGTAGGGAACTTTCCCTGTGGAAGATGCTGTACATGTAAACTCCTACATACTGAACGCAAAACATTTAGATCAAATATAGATAACAAAGTGTATAACATTACTGAATTTATCAATTGCAATACAAGATTCTTAGTGTATTTACTAGAATGCCCCTGCGGCCTGCAATACGTAGGCCGCACAAAAAGATGTCTGAAAACACGTATACAAGAGCACGTGAGAAATATCAAACATGCACTACAGACTCATAGTGTAAGTCGTCACTTCTCAACCCACCATAACAAAGACCCCACAACCCTGACTTTCAAAGGGATTAAAACCATCCCCCAAAATAGACGTGGAGGAGACAGAGTAAAAGATATATCAGTCCAAGAAACTTACTGGATTCACCAGTTGAAGACCTTAGGTCCTAAAGGCCTAAACGAAAACATAGACCTTTGGTGTTTATACTAAATAATATGTATAAACAGGCCCCGTATAGGTATATGTATCAGAGCAATTGAGTACTTGGTTTTTTTATATATATAATTTGAACAACATCTGCGATATCCATTCATAGTAATAAGTATTATCATTCTTTTACGTGTAAGTAACACCTGTTTGTTTTATTTCAGAGCCTTTGAAATACCCTTAATCACTGGCATTTTTATTTAAGTGTTTTTTAATATGTATTAATAAATGAATAAATGTATTGTGATTTTATTATACCCCTGGACCAGCACTGAACAGGTCAAACCACTAGAGCACTTTAAGAAGTCATTACTAAAAATACCCACACTTGTGGGATGATGCAAAGTGAGGATCAGATTGGTGTAGACACCTCTGATTGTGACCAATCAGTAGCGGAGTATGGGTATAAATATGTTCTTAAATTAGTTCAATTTATCCCTGAAGAAGAAGCCTATGCTTCGAAACGCGTTGGATAAAGATTTTAATAAGTCCTAGGACTCTATCCCCACACTCTGTGTGATTTTTCCTGCATTGGACTGACTTCTCACAAAAAAACTGCATTCGGCAAATTGCAGTAAAGCTAAGATCGTGCTTTACGGCACCACCTCCCTTTGCGGCCGGTCGCAAACCCCGCGGGACACGTGACCTACTGCCGAAGTGAGCTGAGACACAGTGGCAGCTGGAAAACAGACCCGAGAAGGAGCAGCTATAACGGCAGCGATCGGGGAAGGAGACTGACCAAGACACAGCACCGCAGTGGAGGTTTCCAACTACAATCGAGACAGTGTGTCCTGGATGCTGTGAGAGAGAGTTCCCAAAGTCTGGAGGCGGCAGTGCGGCGTTGGTAAACTCATGTATTGCACATGAAATGCTTTATACCCACTAACCTGATGTACGCAGATATTATACCCTAAAATTATATTCACCCATTTTTACAAACTTCACTATGTGCGTTTGCGCTTTTGTCTTTTTTGTGTTTCACAAGGCATATTGTACTGCAACTGTCTGCAGTTTGTTTGACCTTAATTAAACTTCTAATTGCAGGCAAAAATGCCACCTCAGCTATTAGTAACAAAGGCAGTGTTCTAATAGTGAGGTGGAGAGTAAGATACAAATGCAATTCTAATTCACTTACAGCTTGCCTTTTATGTTAAGAAATTATTTATTTGTGGAGAGGTGTGTTGATAAAATTGACAGGAATAATTTGTAATGAAGTCTTAGCAGTTTTTATCTAAGTATACAAAGATGTGTGTGTGTGTCTGTCTGTCTGTCTTTCTCTGTCTCCGTGTGTATCTGTCTCCGTTAGCAATAAAGTATTAAATAGCATTATTTAAAAAAATATACTGTATATCTTTTTATAAACGGGAGCCATGCTAACACCGCGTTATAAACGGATCCATGTTATAGCGGATCACTCTATAACGGGCTTGAGCTATATATATATGTTGCGAGCTTTAGGTAGGCACAGTGCCAATCATTGGATTTAATTGCTTAGTATTATATATATATATATGATACTAAGCAAATATATAATACTTAACCAGACTCCGATGACCAAAAGAGCACTGTAAAGTTGAAAAGTTAAATATTAAAATGTGATCTTTATCATCCAAAGCACATAAAACAATGTTTAGGTCCTCTCTGGGACCTGCCTCAAGGCAGTGATGTGTAGATATATTGTTGACATATAGTGGCTAATAGGGGATTAGAACATTAATCTAAATAACATAGACATAACTAAAAATGTATAACATTACATTAAAAATACATTTTACACACAACACAATTGATTAACACTGGTATTGCAGGGTTTAATCCATCCCACTACCACATTGGAGGCCTAATCACCCACCCACCTCCCTCCATAGTATTGGGCGGTAGTCCTATTACATAAATGGGCCTGATAGGAATTTTGGCCATTGAAAACCATACAAATGAAACATTAAACAAAATATACATTATAATAAATAATAACATAATTCATACTAAGCAATTAAATCCAATGATTGGCACTGTGCCTACCTTAGCTCTCAACAGGGGCCTAGATAGACAAATTGATAAGTCGTCATGCGGCCACCTCCCCTGCACCAGGTTTTGAAGGTCTGGTTGCGGCACCAAGAACAATGAGTCTTTTCAGATCTGTATGTTTGTGCTTCTTCAGCGCATAGTTCTGGTAATGGTTGTTTCCAGCACCACAAACTCTTTCAATACCCTTGGAAATATCCTGTCTTGCCCTGTTGACTTACACTTTAAGTCTTTGTCCTCTGTAGATTAACTTGTGTCCACCTTATTTCCATAGATATTTTTGGACCCTAACTGTGGCCCCTCCCCTTAACCTTCTGCTTTGAAGAATGAGCATGACTAATTATTTAGAGGGCCTGCTGTAATGGGTGTGTGTGTGTGTGTGTGTGTGTGTGTGTGTGTGTGTGTGTGTGTGTGTGTGTGTGTGTGTGTGTGTGTGTGTGTGTGTGTGTGTGTGTGTGTGTAATATATATATATATATATTCATTCATTCATTATATTTCATATAATCAGCTGTATTAGTTCATCTATTGAACAATTATATATATATATTGCATGATTTTTCTTTGATATACATTTTTATCTTGTAGTGTGAAGTGAGAAACCGCAAGATATCTAGAGCAGCGAGGTCTGAAGATTTCAGACAAGAAACATAATTTCAAGGAAATGGTGACCACAAGAATAAAACATAGTGGCACCTTAGACATTATTTAGTATTCTAAAGGTCATACGTTCATTTGCCGAGATATAGCAAAATATAGCCGTATCTAGGCAAAGATTTTCCAGTTTTCAACAAACAAGCAAAATATCGCCAGTTTTCAGCAAACAAGCAAACTATGACATGTATAGACAGTATATGTCAGTCTGAGAGAAGGGAACTTGAAAAGAACAGAGAGATGATCTTGAGAATGCTTGGTATGTTTCTCATCTTTCATTATTTTTCATTTATATTTAGTTATAAAAATGTTTTACCAACAAGTAATACATTGAGAGTTACCTCTCGTTTTCAAGTATGTCCTGGGAACAGAGTTATAACAATACATGGTTACATGAAATGAAAAGGGTTATACAGACATTTCTGTAAACTGAAGGGTTTCAGAATGAATGCAGCTGTGATTTCAGAGTCCTTTTGTCCTCCTGGACAATAGCATTCCAGCGGGTGGAGCTGACGAAACACAGCTGCAAGCAAACGTAGAGATTAACCCTTAGCACGCTGGTTATGTGCAGAGGGGAGCAGCTCTTCGGGGAACCCCATCATGTGTTCACATTTGGGGTGACGAAGATATAGACTGAGGGGGTTCAGAATGAATGCAGCTGTGATTTCAGAGTCCTTTTGTCCTCCAGGGCATTAGCATTTCACAGGGTGGGCTGACGAAACACAGCTGCAAGCAAACGCAGAGATTAACCTTTAGGATGATGGTTATGTGCTATTATTGCAAGCATATAACTAATTACCGTACTCTACTTTATGTTACGAATATTTATTATCATTTTTGTTAGTACAATAAATACTTTACATTGATTTATCCTATATTGCTCTCAACCCCTTTACCCTTTTTCTATTGTAACCACAATATTTTTATACAGAATGTGGGGCCATTCCACATGCAACATCATAATAAGGTGAACTGTTACTTAGAGTACAGAATAACCTCTTTATGAGACTTCATATTGGTAGGAAATGTATGAACCATAACACTCTATAGCTTTGTATCCCGCTGAATATAATCCTAGTCTTCTTTATTTAGTCACTCACTATTCTCTATCTTTTGTTTGTCTCCTTTCACTCATATAGCAAAAAATGTTTTGTCCACACCAAATCGTAGGTTAAGTTCTTAAGTCTTCTCTTATGAGAAAATTCAGTTTTATATACTGTAATTGAATTGAGCTGAACGCTTCTCCAGCAGAGGGAAGAAGGAATTCCCTTAGGAAGTTATTCAGGAAACTGTGATAGTGCTGATTGGGGCACTATTGCACTAAAACTCCAATGGACATCAATGAGTTTGCATGCGTTAGTGCCCAAATAACCACCAGTGTTAGTGCTTTGGTGTTACATAATATTAAGACCAAGCTCCCCCTATTTTGCAAAATCAATGAAGTCATCACTAATGGATGGAAGCACATGGCATAGCAACCAATATGATTGGTTGCTGTGCCATGTTTCTCAACGACAAAACGTCTGCTATGGCCCTAGCCACTATAACAAGCCAGCACCTTCACAGAAGACTAGAAGTCATTGTGGAGGCCACATCCAGTAGCTGATATGTCAAGAAAATGGCTTTGAAGAATAGGAAGAATAGAAGGTAAGAAAAAATTATAAATGAAGAATCTTCAAGCAACAGAGGTTCCAAGGCTTCTGGTCATGTTGAGGATCCACTGCCGCAAACCCATGCATAGAGCCAGATTACCAATAGACCATCGGGCCTTTGGGTGAGTGTCCTGAGTAGTTTCCCAAGGTAGGGGAATTATGGGAGGGAGGTAGGGGTAAACCTACGTAGCTCACGCTGAAACAAACACTATGACACCAATTCACATGCGCATAGTGAGCATGTGCTAGCACATGCGCTACAGGGAGAGCGGCGCTTCGCAATGCAAACAAGTTTGTATTTCAAGCGCAATGTCGGGTCACGGAGGAGTGCGGAAGCTAGTGCGTTCTACTGTGGACGTGGCCTAACTCTTTCTATAGCAGCTCCCCAAAACACTGTGAAGTGAACTACAGTAGCTAATACATCTGATTTTGCTCTTTAAATGTAAAACTGTTCCTTACTTTCCCAGATTCACTTTTTCTCTACTAAACAAAGCCTGCTCCTACAGATGGCAACTGACGGTTTTAGACTGTTTGCCAAGGAAAATCTGTGGCCATCTTGCATTAACTCTTATGATGGTCCACAGCAGGCTGTAATGGCCCATTGGATTAACACAGTGGGGGTCCCTGCAGCCCGGTAGGATTCACACAGCATGAGTCCCATTCAAATTCAGGGATCCCCTCTATGTTGATCCGATTGGCCATTAGTCTGGATGCAGGAATCTCACAGAGTGCTGCAGGATTCGCGCAGCGCGGGATGGGTTTAAGTGCAGAATTCTCAAGGCAAGCAGTATTCAACAAGCAGTTGCAGCTGCAGTTCTACTAATTTATTTTGTCCCTCCAATACTAGTAAATGGTGTCATCAATTTTAAATAATGAGGATGTATGTTAGTTTACTGTTCTATAAGAATATCTAGATAGTTGATATTGATCAATTGATGTCTGTAAATCAGTCTTAGAATAATGTGCAGTTTGTGAACGATCAATGGGGACACACAAATTGCTGTTCTAAAAGTGGGACATATAAAAAAAAATATTTTAATACATTTAATGATTATTTGATAAAATAATATGAGTAAACATATATTGAATAATCAATTGTACACCCGTTAAAAAATATATCGAATAGCGTACAGATGTAGCGAGACTTACAGTCTCTGTGACTCTTAAGGGGCGTGAGATTACAGCCACGGCTCGTCCGTGGCTCAGCTTGGCTACGGTCAGCTGGCAGAATTATTTGTATGGTTACTTATGTAATTGCAATTCAGTATGTGTGTCCGACAGATGGTGCACTGAATATCTTTGCCTCTGGTACTCATCAGCGGTAAGGGAGCCATAAGGGAGCCGCGAATTGCAAATAGATTCTGAGGATTTACACTTTGCTTTGTGCAGCACCAAAAACAGTAAGTCTTGGTACATCTGTACATTTCAAATAGGAATACTAAACCTGGAGAAAACAAAGCATGGTATACCGTACTTGTCCTTTAAATCAACATTTTTCTTATAGTACATGTGAATTTTTACAAGAAATTATAATTATTGAACAAAGGAAAGTTTGTCACAGGGTACATATAAAAAAAAGCACAGATAAGTACATTATTGTAGCACTGTATACAGGTCCTGAGATATTTCCAGGGGCTTGTTTGAGAATAAATGAAAATATATTATGAATGACAGAGCCACGTAATAAATCCCATTTTAATCCCCGTAATCCTAATTCCTTGAGTTCTCTTTAAACAAGGCCTCTGAACATTAATGATAAATAATCCATCATTGCACAAACATATCTAAAGTACATGGCTACAAGTGGATGCTTGACAAGACGAGAAATAAATAGTTATACTGTACATGTATGAAGACAATGTCTAACAGTGCAATAGCACATTAAAATTCCAATTCCTCTTTATCTCACTTTAATGGCATCCACATAGCAGGCCTGTGAGGTCATGTTTAGCCAGCTTCACTACCTGATGAATTTACTGTAATTATGGAATTATTGACATTGCATAGAAAGGTTTAATGTGCCATACTATACAGTATTTATTTATTTTTTGTTTTGTTTTTTGTTACATTTGCTTTTTAAATATTATGAATATACTAAGAATAAAATTAATTGAAGTAATGCATATGGTATTGGGACAGCATATTTTTGGTCAGAAATTACTTCAGTCTTATTATCACTTAAAGACAATGACCACATGGACCAAAAAAGGCAGGTGACTTGTAAAACTAGCCTTTATAGGTACTCTGCAAGCCAATATAGCCCCTGGGTCCTCAGATCATTACAAAATACAGCACTGGCTACACAAAAATCACCTGGGACTGCTGATGAGGTCACCCTAAATCACCGGTCACACCTCTGCTATCTGCAGTTGTTCCTGCTCTCTCCACAGGGGTATTTTACATGTGCAGACCCTTGAAGGCGCTGGAAATATATATATATGTAGCCATGCATAATAATGACTGCATACATCTTCCCTGTTGGCAGTAAGTCCTGGTAAGTACAGGCCTGCCAACAGTAGTTATGGAGGTTTTCCCTCACACCCTGGTGTGGTGCCCTGTGTAAGGAGGGGAGTGGCTGTATGCTCTGAGTCCCTGGATAGTGACATCAGAGATGCGCCTGCCCCTTGAGGTATAAAGGGCACAACACTGTCAGTTAGTGTTGTTGACAAAGTGGTTGGCAAAGTAGTTGCAAGTGTTAGCCAGCAGTTGTGTGAAGCGGTTGGAGGAATACTTTTGTGACCCTAGTGCTGTAACTAGCGGTAGCAGAGTGACCAATCAAGTCTGTCTAAGCCACACTGTGTCCAGGGACCTGGTGCAGTGGTGATCTCCCTAGGAGAAAGGGAATCCCACTTCAATACGGGAGGGCGTACCTGGCAAAGGGACAGCACGGAGAGATGTGCGGCTAGAGCCGGCAGCTGCATGGGGCAGTCTGCTACATCCCAGTCTACAATAAAGATGCCATGTTCAAAGAAACCCCCACTGTGTGAGTGTGAGAATACTCAACAGTGGCAGTCACCACCGAGAAGGAGTTCCTCACCAGGACCATCTCCCTGCGGAAGCATAGATCCTGATGAGGTGGAGGCGCTGCACATGAAGTAAGTTGGACTCGTAACCACTACCTCAGATACCTGTCCTGCTGCCATCCTCTATAACACCAAGCGGGAGACTCAGGAGTCCTGTTACTTGCAGGTGCACCACCACACACGACCTTGTAATGGGGACCGGTTAGACCACACGGGCCAATGTGAGATTGGGTGGGTCAGACAAGGGGGGTCCAGCCGTTACAATTGGAGGCGCTGCTGAGATACCTGTTAACAGGACAGGCTTTTGCTAGGCACACATTAGGAAACAGGGAGAGTGTCTGCTGCCACTTTGTGCTGCGTGGGACGGAGCCAGGGGTAGTCAGGGAGATGCTGGAGCTGCATGCCGCAAAGACGCCTTGGGATCCGTTAGGGGTTAGTGAGTCTGGAGCCGGGGGCTATTGCTGTTCTAGTCACCTTGAGGTAGCGCTAGCGGGGGACGCCTGAAGGGGTAAACTGGTAACTTAGGGCAGGAATTCTGGAAGGGTCCGCACTAGGCTAGCCAACAGTAGGTCGACGCCCAAAGTACTGCATGGAAGAGCCAGAGTACTCTAGTCTCCATTCCAGATCACTTACCAAGGAGCACAGACTGGAGGAACGTGTTACAGTAGACACAGAAAGAGTGAGCCTAGCCTGAGGTAGTGCAAACACGAGTCAGATCTACGTTAGGTACACAAGGTGGTGCACAAGGCATGTTTATTGTACGGATGTGGTAGCTGCCCCGCAGAGCGGAGCTCCACGTACAGGAAATCGGGGTTCAACGATCAAGAGAGACCTGTCAGAATGGAGGATCTGCACAGAGCAGAAGGTCCAGGATGGCAGGGAGAGAGAACCGTCAGAATGGAGGATCTGCACAGAGTAGAAGGTCCAGGATGGTGGGGAGAGAGAACCACAAGAATGGAGGATCTGCATAGAGTAGAAGGTCCAGGATTGCGGTCAGAGGAAGAACACGCATATGAACTGTGCGTGGACGAAGAACAAGCTACAGAAGAGACTTTGTGAGTTTGTTGTGGAATGGCGTGAAAGCCGTGGCTGAGCCGTGTTTATCATGTTTTTGTTCTCGGGATGATACCCCTGAGAATAATGAGCATGACAGTGTTATCCGATGGGAGGAACTAAATGGACTTTGTTATACCCCAATTAACAAACAGCCAGACGCTGCCTTCAATGGGAAAAAGGACAATACTTACCAAAATGGCTTTCCCGCGTTCCCGGGATACCGCGTGGGCATGCTGCAGAAAGTCTTGCAACTTTGCAGTTTGCTAATTGTTGGTCAGGATTGGCGCCAACGAGAAAACTCCACCCCGATGGGGAGTTTGGCGCGAAAGCTGGAGCCGCGCCCTCATGGACTATGACTCACTCTGCACCTGTGCTGGGTCAGCCTACAAGTCTACGAGACATTCCCCTAGTTTCAACCAGGGGGAGTGGTTTGCAGTTCCACCGGATATCGATGGAGAAAGAAGGAGGAGGGGTTGCCAAACCCGCCCCTGCCCTTCAGTTGCGAAGAGCCAGTGACCAGTACAGACCTCTGAAACGAGTGCCTCCGCTGGTGAATATGGCTGCAGTTGCTGATAGAGTGGACCAGAGTCCGTTGATCTCTACTCATCCCTACTCGGCTCCAGGAGGCTTCCTGATCATCCGGGTAGAGGGTGTGGAGACTGTGGCGTGTCTTTGCCTGCAGTGCAGACTGCCGGGCGGAGCCGTGGGCAGCGAGGCCCGATGCCCCCACTGTGGACTGCAGTACATGTGGCCCATGACTATTTTTGTGCCGGTACAAGCGATGGGAGTAGCAGGAAATGTCCCGATGCCGATCGATGAGCAGCCGGGAGCACTATGGACTGAGAGTGCAGGTCCCGCGGAGTTGGAGTCAGGTTTGGTGCTCCCGACGGAGAAACCCAGCCATCAGAGAGGTGATCACCGAGGAGCCCATCGCCGGTCTCCTACTGGGATGCCTCGGCCGAATTGCAAGTTAGAATCCTCGGACGAGGAGTGTGCTAGGCTGTCGAGTAAGATGGTCATAATGAGAGACTGTCATACTATTGGTACGCCATGGAGAAATGCCATTCCCCGTGGTGTAGAGACGCGGAGTAGAGTGTCTCCAGTACCGCGACCACCCGATCGCCGGAGTCCCACTGCCGTGGTGACTAGTGGATCGGAAGGAGGTCGATTCACCCTGACCCTGCGAGGTACTAAGATGACACAGTGCCTGTCGCAGACCCAGGGGGTGGAGGAGAAAGAAGAGCGAGTCCAGAGCCAGACTGGATCGCGCAGCAGACGGGCGTTGCCGGATGTCCTCGTGGAGGAAGAGATCCCGATTTGGGATCCAACCCAAGATGGCGTCGAAGCACGTGCGTGCACGGAGGTGATTCCGGATGACCAGAGTGGCATCGAGTGGGAGATGATCGCGCCTCTGCGGTCGAGCAGCGGAAGTCGTTCACCTACTGCCAAACGGAATGGGCGCTCGAGTCGGAGAGTGAAGAGTCCCACTGCCGGTGAGAAAGAGAGACTTTGTGCCGAAGCCGAGACAGGTATTGCTGGGGAGCAGGTCGTAACCCTGCCTATACCTACGGCTCGGTCCCGTCCCCAAACCCCGTCCACACCCAAGGTTAGCCCCAAGGCCCTAGCTAAAGCCCCTGTCCCCGTCACTATTTCATTCGGGTCCAGTTCTAGCTTAGGGTTGTCAGGGTATTCCCGGGGTCCTATCCAAGAACGGACTGGAAGCCTGGACTGGGGAACGTCCGATGATGGATCGGAGGGTGGAGGGAGGATTTCTCGATGTGGGTCGATGACCAGTGAGAGTTATAGCGCGCTGGGTATTGAGGGCGGACACTGGTCACAGAGTAAGAGCCAAGTGGGGCGATCTGAGGGTACGTCCGGGGTATCTTCGGGTGGGCCTGATGAGGAGTCAATAGAGGAGTCTATAGAACCTAGTTCCGAAGAACGGAAGGAGACTAGGTGGTGGGCCCCGTTGTACGAGGGGTATGTAGCCTGGTTCGACCGCACCCGATTTATCCTAGAGAGGGAGGGGGTGGTTGATCACTGGTGGGCTGCCGGGGACTTTGATGACGAGGCATACCTTAGGGCCCTAAGAGTAAGGTGGGATCGTATCCAGGCAGGCCTTATTATCCCAAAGGGGTCCGCAGGGTTGGATGACCTGGTAGAGACCGATGAGCCCTTGTCATGGGTGCTGCCCGAGGCGGCTGGCGAAAGTAAGTTGACCAGGGCTTGCCGAGCTGAACGGGCTATTGCGGCAAAATACAGAAGGTCGCATGGGCTTGATTACCCGTATGTCCCGGAACCTCTAATGAGAGAGATAGAGGAGAATAGGGAGAGATGGCTTAAAAACGATATCCAGCACTATATCGTAGAAAAAGGGGGAGCCATTAAAGGAATTCAGGCCGAGCAGAGGGTAGCTCAACTTATGCGGGTCTGGAAGATAGGACGCAGTGTGTACATGCACAAAGTGGTGTATTGCAATGAGCGAGGGATACCACGGGAATACAGCGTGACTGTGCATGATGCCGCGGGGCGGGAGGTGAAGAAGCCAGATCCTCGACATTACTATTGAGTGCCAAATTAGAGTGGCCTGCTTTTTCGTTAGCGCTCCCTGCTGGTCAGTGAGTGCGATGGGCTTGCATTATTATGTCAATGTGATGATGTTTGCCATGTTATTTGTGTGTTCTTTTGCAGTGTTTCCTGGCGCAAGGTACACCAAATTTAGGTCCCAGCCGGGACGGTGGGTATTAACCAGGGGGAGTATGTAGCCATGCATAATAATGACTGCATACATCTTCCCTGTTGGCAGTAAGTCCTGGTAAGTACAGGCCTGCCAACAGTAGTTATGGAGGTTTTCCCTCACACCCTGGTGTGGTGCCCTGTGTAAGGAGGGGAGTGGCTGTATGCTCTGAGTCCCTGGATAGTGACATCAGAGATGCGCCTGCCCCTTGAGGTATAAAGGGCACAACACTGTCAGTTAGTGTTGTTGACAAAGTGGTTGGCAAAGTAGTTGCAAGTGTTAGCCAGCAGTTGTGTGAAGCGGTTGGAGGAATACTTTTGTGACCCTAGTGCTGTAACTAGCGGTAGCAGAGTGACCAATCAAGTCTGTCTAAGCCACACTGTGTCCAGGGACCTGGTGCAGTGGTGATCTCCCTAGGAGAAAGGGAATCCCACTTCAATACGGGAGGGCGTACCTGGCAAAGGGACAGCACGGAGAGATGTGCGGCTAGAGCCGGCAGCTGCATGGGGCAGTCTGCTACATCCCAGTCTACAATAAAGATGCCATGTTCAAAGAAACCCCCACTGTGTGAGTGTGAGAATACTCAACAGTGGCAGTCACCACCGAGAAGGAGTTCCTCACCAGGACCATCTCCCTGCGGAAGCATAGATCCTGATGAGGTGGAGGCACTGCACATGAAGTAAGTTGGACTCGTAACCACTACCTCAGATACCTGTCCTGCTGCCATCCTCTATAACACCAAGCGGGAGACTCAGGAGTCCTGTTACTTGCAGGTGCACCACCACACACGACCTTGTAATGGGGACCGGTTAGACCACACGGGCCAATGTGACATTGGGTGGGTCAGACAAGGGGGGTCCAGCCGTTACATATATAATGGTTTTATAGGGCGACAAGTCCTGTCAGAGGCTACAGAGCTCAAGAGAAAGAGGGTACACAAGAAAGCCAAAAATCCCAAATATATAATAAATGAAGTGGGTAGCTTCACTAAGCACGTGAGCTTGCAATAATTTAGGCAAGAGAGCTATTACACATATTGGTTTAATAGGAAATTGTAATGATACAACAAAAGAACCTGAAGATACAGACAGGAACAGTGCAAGTAAAATCCTAGCATTTACAAGGAGGCTGGGCTCATTAAGCTTGAGGCCTCCAGTCGAAGGTTGTAGGTTTGTGGTTATCAGTAGGAAAAGTTATTGGAGTAGGAATGAAATCTGGTTCCTAGTTCCAGGGAATCCATGGGTCCATTGATTTAGATCCAAAGGGAGATCTGGAGTTGTAGCACTGCTTACATAAAGCAGGCTTGTGACAAAGATGTACCGAGCCATGTATTGTAATATTTTATTGTGTGGGTGAAATGAATTAGCCAATTGTGGGTGCTGAATTACAGTATATCGATCCAATCAGCATGCACATGGCTTAAAACAAAGTGCCAATCAGAGATGGAGGTCTTTCCCAACTCGGGCCAGACAACTCAGAATTGTAAATCTGGCCTGAGGCTTTAAATGGCTTGGCCAATAAGGAAGCGCCACAGTCAAACAATCAATAATTTCAGCAGCCTACCAAATTGTGAGGTTTTAAACAGTCAGACAATCATGTGGGCCAAAAGGGACATGTCCTGGACAAAGGGGTCAAACAAATATGTTAGATTCTTAGGCTGCAACATTGAATGCCATCCCTAACTGTGGAGAATCGATCCTTTTGGCCATGCATGGAGTCCCGGAATGGAGCGATCAGATTACTCTTGTGGGAAAAAGGTGCAAAGTATGGAAGCATATTCACAACAAACAGACAGATCAACATCCTGTTGCAAGCCGATCGACAGCAGGTAGGCATGACGGGGCTAGACCCTCCATGAGCACACCTATACACTTCCTGCCACCATGGTCCCACAAAGTGCATAGTACAAGGGAATAGTGACTGCCTAGTGTCACGGGAGACCAGACAATTTACACCTTTTTACCAGGGTCATTCATTGAGCTAAACAAGGTAATGAAATAAATTGAAGTTTATTCACACAAATTCGCTTACACACAATGGAACACAAAATACAGACAAACAGACACTTACTGGGGTCGAAAACTAAACTTTCCTAGGTGCAGGGAACTCTAAATAAGAGTTTCCCCCTGACAGGGACTTTTCTCAGAATCTCCTGGTTACCACACGTTCTTTATAGTATTCTGAGTTTCATTCACAAACTCAGCAGCCAATAATCATGTGGGAAAATTCCCAGCAGCCATCAGAGACCAGCCGGCTAGAAAAGCCAGATAAGCTGGAAATTCGAAATAGCCAAGGGACATGCGCATGTTAGCCAGGGACGGAGGTGACAATCTCAATGCCACCCACTGGGGCAGGATCCACCAGGTCTGGCAGAACGAATAGCAGCCCAGACGACTGACATTGTTCTCCGGACCATGGTTCTTCGCCCTTCCTCGCTGCCCATTTGCTTATCACATCTCTGGCATCCTCTGAAGGCTTTGAACTATGATGTCCTACAGACTTACCGGCACCTATGGCTTAGCTCGGGCAGCCTGTCTGGACATGTGTTCCGAATGTATAAGCACATTACATTAATAAAGTATATTTTAATACGCTAAGTTATCTGCTTTAATATACACCTGAGTCTTGGGTATAGGGGACTTAATAAGAAAGATGTTTGTACTTTTTATCCCTGTTGCCTTATTCCCTATACACTACCTTCTAGACTCATGCTGAACTCTCAGAGTCCCCCCTCAACCTTATCTACATTGGTGCACCTACAAACCCTACACTGGTTCTCGGTCACCTTGGCACTAGCTGGGGTATCCCCCTTAACCTAGGGATTCCTCAGCTAAAGGTATACCTATTCATGCCTGTGCCTCATTCACCTCTCTGAGCTATGCTGAAGCAGGGTACCCTAGTGGTGAGTCGTGCTGCGTTTTAAAGAGGAGATATTGCCGGGACAATGTGCCTCATGTATCCGAGAATCAGGCATGATTCCTGGGTAAATTTATGAAGGAACCGACAACTTCGGACCCCAACCTCCTAGGCACATTCTGACAATTCCTCCGCAAACCCCTCCTTTAAACTCATACACAAGCAATCCCTGCTGGCTGGCATGCCCGGAAAGGGAAAAAACACATAAAATATCTTTATTACATGTCATACATTGGAAAGTTACAATGTTACTGGGCTTGAGCTAACTCTCTTGAACACTTATACAGGGATCAGAGGTAACCAAAAAAGGCTTAACCTTTATTTGAGAGCCTGGTTACCCCTTTCCATCACACCTAGTACTTATTCTAAGAAACAAATGGCCTAGGCTGGTGTTGAATGGAGCAGCAGGGTGGGCTAAAACCTTTATTTGTAAGTCCAGGTTCCTCTTTCTGTCACACTAATAAAAGTAGAGTTGTACTGTAGCTTATTCGTAGAGATGTGCAATTTTTTTCCATGACTTTTCTAATATGGCTAAAAGTGACACCTATTTGCAAACTTTGATCTTTTAAAGTTTTTATAAAAGTTGATTAGGAGATTGCCCAATACAAATTTCAAAGTCTAAAATATATTTTTTCTAGTACATTTTAGAGAAAGAGAGAGAGGGAGACAGGGAGAGGGAGACATAGTTTGTGTGGTGGCAGAGGAAGAATTACATTTAGTAGTGTCTCAAGTTGTATATATCTCCTCAGACCGCCCTACACATATTTTAGGGAGAGATGTATGTGCTCAAAACGAGCACACCTGAGGTACACTGAGAGATATGCTAATGAATATGCAAAGTATATTTAAATGAGTCATATCCCACACTTCCTTAAAGGCTGCCCATTAAAACTATATTGAGTTGATAAGCCTAAGGCACCGAGTGATTGGAATGGTGTACTGGTGTCAGGCCCAACAGGATTAGAAACCACAGCCTCTGCTACTCTGAACAGCAACTCTAGCAACCACCTGCTGGGTAGCACCACTCTAAGGGGCATATGCACAAAGCAGTGTTAGGCTAAGGACCCACTGCGGTCGGCGGCACGCGTAGCCGCGGGCCACCAGTTCCTTTCCTCCAGTCTGGAGGTCCCGCTGGCTCCTTCCAACCTGACTGACTGCGTGCTGTGACACATCAGCCGGCTGATGCTGCAAGCTTCTGGTGATCAGAAGCGCTGACGCGTCACGTGGTGCGGCAGTAAGCCAATGATGAGGGGAGGGAGGCGGCTACTGGAGGAAGGGAGGCGGCTACGGGAGGGAGGCGGCTACCCTCTCCCCGTGTTTGCTGAAGGGGTGACGGGGCACAGATCCGCTCACTGTCTCTCCCCGAGATGGAGGGGGGCCGGCGCTGTGACATCCGCACAGCCTGGACCAGACGGGACCGTACAGCCTGGAGAGGGACATTACCCCCTGTCATTGCCGTGCCCCCCCCCCCACGCTGAAAAAAGTCAGCTGCAGATCGCGGTGCTGTGACTTGCATGCACCGCCATGAAGCAGCGCGGCCGTGCGGTCGCGTGCAGTGGGACCTCGGCTTTAAGTGGTTTAAAGGGAGATAAATGCCCGTATAGCGCGATACTGCCTGCTCTGCTATTCACAAAGCAGTGATAACAGTGCAGAATCGCCCTATAATGGCTTTTTATCACCCATAAACAGTGGAAAAAAAGTCCCGCCGTTTTTTTTGCCAGTTACAGTTATTCACAAAGCAGTGATAACTGAATTGTACTAGAAAGGCTTGCCAGATTTTTTCACAGCTATAGGCTGACGCAAAAGAGATGGAGACATGCATAAAAGCATGGTCTTTTTTCCTGTACAGCATTAATACCAGATGCCAGCGGGGGCCCTCGGGTGGTTCCTGCGTGTGTCCGGGGGCCCCACAGGTGTCCGGGGCCCCACGGGTTGTCCAAGGTGCCAATCATGTGCTGCAAAAAAAATTGTGCAATTCATTCTAATAAATATACCCCAAACACATACAGTAGAGTAATGGACAAAATTACTATTATCCAGATATGGATAATAGTGCATTTGCCATTTTAAAATAAAACATTAACAGCAGCATAAAATAAATAAAGCTTGTACAGTACTTACCCCAGCCATGATGAAGGCTGTCCTCATCCTCATCACTGTCCTTGTCAGCAAAAATACAATAAAAATACAGTATAAACTAATGGCCCTTAAAGCTTTAATCACCTTAGCGGTTAGTAATTAAGGGGTTAACTCACCCTCCCCGACTACCCACCCGGGAGGCCTAACCACCCACCCCGAGAACAATACCCCTACTACCCATTGATTGGCATAGTGTTAAAGCATGCCCATATAATATGGACATGCTTTAACATTATAGCAATAAATGGGGAAGCTAAAAAAAAAAAAAACAGGCCCAAAATAACACATTACATAGAAAAATAAATACATTACAAATGCTAATAAACCAATTAATTGGCACAGTGGTACATCATGGCAATATAATATGGGCATGATTTATCACTATCACAGCCAATGGACAATCTAAAAAATAAAAAAATCACCAACAAAATCCAATTGAATCAAAACAATCACCAAATAAACAATAAATAAGTCAACACAACAAAATTACCAGCAATCAATAAAGCAAATATCAAATAAGCACCAGAATTAAAAATCCAAACACCCCCAAAAAATCAATTAATAAAAGGAAACTCCAAATAAACACCATTATTAAAAAGCAAACAAAAAAATAACAGAAATAAACAATTGAAAACACCACCAAACGTTCCCATCATTAAAAATTGAAACACAAACAAAATAGCCCAAATTGTTAAAAGCAAAGAACCAAAATACATTTAAAAGACTTAAAAGCAAGCATTTGCCAAAAAAAAACATTTCTTGTCACTGTATGTATGTATGTATATATGTATAGCCTGAAAGGGGCATACATAAAGACATTGGCAATAAATGGGCAATGAAAAAATAAAAAATAATACAATGAAAAAAACCTGCAAAAATAAATAAATACATTCAATGTTTTTTTTACCTTTATATGTCTTCACACTCCGATTCCAGGGGTCTCAAACAAATCCAGGATCCACAGCAGCCAAGGCCCTCAGGTAAAGTCCGAAGTCTTTTTCTTCTTTATCTTCATCTGTTAATTGTAATCCAATTGCGGTCTTCTTTCTTTGCATCTGCGTCTGCAATGCCCACTGTAATCCAAAAGGGGAGGAGATCTTCACTGCCCAGCTTCTTGCCTTCAAAGGAGACTGCACAGGCTTTTATATGGCCTGTGACATCACATTTGAGTGAGAAATATTTCCCGCGCCATCTGATTGGCTGGGATAACCATGTGACTTTTTTGTTTGGTTGTGATGTCATGTAAAAGGGAGTGAAGCCAGCCAATCAGAATGGCTGTGATTCCTTTCCCTTTAAGATAACGTCACCAAAACCAAAATAGCTACCATCACATGTTATTTCAACCAATCAGATTGTGAGATGTATATCCCCAATCTGATTGGTTGTATTAAACCATGTGACAGAGTCAAGTTTTGGAAAGGATGTGACATCATCCAAAGGGAGTGACGGTAGCCATCTTGGTTTTGGTGACATTATCTTAAAGGGAAAGGAAGCACAGCCATTCTGATTGGATGGCTTCAGTCCCTTTACATGACGTCACTACCAAAAATAATGGTAAAATAGTCACATGGTTATCCCAGCCAATCAGATGGCGTGTAAACAATTTTTGACTCAAATATGATGTCACAGGCCATATAAAAGCCTGTGTGGTCTCATTTGAAGGCAAGAAGCTGAGGAGTGAAGATCTCTTTTAGATTACAATGGGCGTTACGGATGAAGAAGATGAAGAAGAAGAGAGAAGACCCCCAATTCGATTACAAATTAACAGATGAAGATAAAGAATAAAAGGACTTTGGACTTTATCTGAGAGCCGTGGCTGTTGTGGATCCTAGATTTGTTCAAGAGCTTCCTGAGACCCCTGGAATCGGAGGGTGAAGACTGTAACGGGTGCTCACCGCAGACAGGACTGAACCGCGAGGCTGATGTGGGGATATATTTACACCGACCTGGGGCCACGAAGTAGCGTCCAAAATGCAGGTGCATGGTCATGTTTCGCCAGGTCGGGGTTGGAGAAGTGAGAGTAGTAGGGGTCACGTAGCGGCGGTCGAGTGTAGGAGAAGGCAGCATAGTGGTATCCGTGGCAGAGTTGGAGGGTAAGAGACAGGCGAGTAGTCGGTATCCGTAGCAAAGTTCTAGGTGCAACTGCAAGGAAAAAAAGAGGACAAGGCAAGGCAAGAAATAACAGTGTGCTTGCAACCAGCACACGTCACATGAAACAACTGTTATGCTGAGCCAAATTGCAGGTGCAAAGGCTGAGCATTTAAAGGGTGATTCAGTCAATCCAAGAACTGCTGGTCAGCAGAGGCTGAAAGTGAAAACAGAGTGCTGATTCATTGCTGTACAGAGTGCACACAGCAGGAGCTGACGAGGAAGCCTGCAGCAAGTTAGAATCAAACTCTAGAGCGGAGCTTGCTCCCAATCCTCACAAAGACATCTAAAGGTAAGAAAAAACATTGAATGTATCTTATTTTTATTTTGTAGGTTTTTTCATTGTGCTTTTTTTTTTTTCATTGCACATTGATTGCCAATGTATTTATGTATGCCCCTATACATACTGTACATACTGTACAGTGAGAAGCAATGCTTTTTTTGGGCAAATGCTTGCTGGTATTTCTTTTAAATGTATTTTGATTCTTTGCTTTTAAATATTTATGCTATTTCTTTTGTGTTTTGAATTAGAATTATGGCATTTTTTGTTGTGTTTTGAATTGTTTATTTCTGTATTTTTTTTGGTAATTGTGGTTTATTTTTGGTCTTTTGATTTTTAATAATGGTGTTTAGTGTGCAGTAGGCTTTTTTGGCGAAAAGGCCTCGATAAGTTGCTTATCAGTGCTTAGTGCACAGGCCCCATAGTCGGACACAAATGCACTGATTTAATCACAGCTTTGTTAATAGGCCCTTAAGTGTGTACTAGCATACTGTACTTTCAAGGGATATCTATTTTGTAAATATATAATAGTTTATACAATTCTCTGTCTCCTCTTATCCATACAAAATATAAGAGTTAGTTTGTTAATGTTTCAATATTCCACAGCTACAAAACTTGGGGTAAAACCTGGGCCAAATGATCAAGTAAAAAAGTCCCATGTTAAGCATTTGTTTTGCTCCAGTTTTTCCACAGTTTTGCAGCCATGAAACATGCAAATTTCCAATATACATTTTATGATCAGTATGTGTAGCCCTCTTTCTTACGCTCTTGAGAGACGACGGGTACTGCAAACACCTATGGCTCCAGAAGATCTGAGTCTCCGCTTACTGGGAGCCTGGGGTAACACTTAACTTAGCGCAGCGCCTCCACTTACCAAGGATCCCCATCATGCAAGATTCCCATGGGCAAGAACCATAACAACATACATATGCTTTGAACTGTTTTACTGTATGCAATAATATTATATTATTTCCATGTATTCTACCAATTATTACAATATAAATAGATATTCTAATATATACCATCTTTATATATATCTTTTCTACTGTATAGTTACATAGGGTTGCTGCTATTATAGTAACTTGTTATTTGTACTCTGTATTTTATTCGTTAATTTTAATTGTCTGTTTAAATAAAGTTGTTGTTCTATAAAAAATGTTCTTGAGACTCTGTCAGCCCACTGAATATGACACTACACTGACGCGACCATTCTATATGGTGCGCGCCAATGATGTCACTCGGTGGACTGAAGCGGGAAGTACTATGATGTCCCTTTATCCTCTGCCCATACTGCCCATTCTGTGGATGCGCGCGCACCACTCTCGCGAGTTCTCGCTGATACAGGCGACTGGTCTAGCCGCCTTTACTCCGCGAGACGCGGGAAAGTGACGTGGCGCGCCATTGGTCTTGAGGCGGTCTGGGTAAGTATAAATTAGCAGCGTTAACACACTGTGGTCACCTTGATAAAGTACATTAAGTACGAAACGCGTAGGTGCGTTTACCTGTCCGTTTTTTGTGTTTAAATTCAGCATGCAATAAATCCGAAGTTAATTTTTTCAATCTGGAGTGGCCTGGTTGTTTCCTTTCCTGAACAATCTCTACAGGATTCCCTAGCAGTGCGCCATCAACGCTCTCTATTTCCTGTGTATGCAATAATAACCTTTGATAATTATCAGTGGCAATAACACATATGATAACCCTTATCACTTTATATGGCAATAACACCTTCCTATAACTTATACTGTACTTATAACACTAGTGGCTCAGCCACTCTCATAAGGAGTAATGTCTCTGTCCCGTCACCGCGTGCCCCATACCGTGTCCATGTACTATAATTGTATATTAGGCTCAGTCCTTTGGCCACTCCACTTAGTGTCCCCAAAGAGTGTTCCCTAAGGCGGGATCAGCGCCTGTTGACCGGTGTTGGTGCACGTGTAGTAAATACCTTCCGGTCACTGCGGTGACTGGTAACAGCTTCGAAAAGGATCCGTAAATCCAACGCTTTGCTTTCTGATGTCGCAGTGTCCAGCCGTCTGGTCCCAGATGACTGCAACAACCGCAACTCTGCACCTTTGTCCCTAACTGTCACTCAGTAAGGGAATAACGCTACCACTATAGGGCGTCCCTGCAGCAACTCACTCTACTGTGGCTCAGGGATTCTCATAGGGGCCTGCAGGGAAGATCTGTCCTATGCAGGCGGGTCACGGAACCCCTGCACCCACACTACCGCTTCCTTTGCCCTCCGGTTCTCCTCTGCCTAGCGTGGTCTCTCCCCCACGCTTCCCTTTCCTGCCACCCGCTATTCCAGCCCTCTCATTGGCTCCCTGGCGTCAGGTGACTCTGCTAAGGCTCCTGGGAGTTGTAGTTATTAACAGAGCCTCTTTCCTATTGGCCAGCCGTTTGCGCGCTTGCATTGCGCATGCGCGACCTCTCTGCTCTGACAGTGCCCTCTGACGATTGCGCAATAAACATGGTGGCGCCCTCTACTGTTGGTCCGCCGCGGAGCCTTACACCACTCCCTCCGGAGACGCACTGCAGCACATAAGGCAACCTAACACATCCCTACATATGGAAAAGATGCCAAATTTTAGTTTAATGATTTGGTTCACCTCTATTTTATTTATGTCATTCTGAATATTTAAGAATATCTAACTATAGAACTATAGAGATGTTATGCAGACTTTATTACTGTGTTTAATACCAGTGAGTCATACACAATTAGAGTTTAATGTCAAACGTGTTGTTACCTTGCACGCAATTTTATTTTCTGTGATGTGCTGACAAGCTGTATTTTAAGATCTTCAAGCTGATGTATTTCTTTATGTATTGCACTGCACATACTTATCTCTGACATTTGCCTTTGAAAAGATCCAGCTTGGATGTAAATATTTGCTCCATATCATAATGCATATACTATATCCCACAGGCAGACCATCATCAAGCAGCATCTAATTTTTCAGATTGTGCGATTTATAGCAATTTGACAGTAATACTTTCAAAGGTGTTTTGTGCTACCAATAAAACCGGAAAAAATAAATAATTTCTACATACTCTTAACACCTATAATATATGATACACAACATCTGGGACTTGCGTTTTAAACTCAGTCATAAACATACAGATGATATATGATGGGGAAGACATATGTACAAATCCTTTCAATAGTTCACTTTCATCTCTTGTTCAAGAGATTCTCAAAACTTACCCAGAGGGGACCTGGCCTGACCATCTTTTAGTTATTAACAACCACAAATCAAATCACATGTCAAATCATTCGTTATTCTTAAGGTCTGTTTATTATTATTTTTATTTGTAATGTTAAAGTTGGGGAATATTATGTATTTTGATCAATCTGGTGCTTAAGAGGCAGATTTTTACAGACGGCTTAATTGGGGCGAGATTATCATTGATGGCACACTAAAAGTGACATAAGTGTCGTTTAGAAGGCTATAAACAAAAGCCAGATATTAGGCTGTCAGACTCAAAGAAAATTAAACATTCTTGAATGTTTAAGAATGTCTCCCATAGAGATGTGTCCCACAGAGAGAAGTGAGAAACAGGTCACCGCTTAGATGGAGGGCTTTATTAAAAATTAAAATATCATATGATGTAATCTATTCTGCATAATAACAGATACATATGCAGCATTGTAGCATTAAGACAAATCAAACCATACCACACACTACATGGGTAAGAGGTGCCAATG
Source organism: Ascaphus truei (assembly GCF_040206685.1). Classification (NCBI taxonomy): domain Eukaryota; kingdom Metazoa; phylum Chordata; class Amphibia; order Anura; family Ascaphidae; genus Ascaphus; species Ascaphus truei. The sequence continues at coordinate 529,023,497 of NC_134483.1, forward strand.
ATTACTGTTTCTCCTGTGAAAATAGACGTTAGGCTGTCACATTTTGTACGCAGGCGTGCATGTGGAGAGCACGGACCCAGCCATGAAGATGTCTATCTAAGTATTTGGGAAATTAAGTTATGAGTGTTTATATATTGAATCAAGATTTTAAACGACCTTTTAAAGCATGTTTTTTCTCAGTCGTAAAACTGTCAACCTAGCAGCTGATAATAGCATATAGGTCTTGCCATGGAGTTATGAAATCAGAATCCAACAGAGGTGTGTTTGGGATCAAACACGTGCATTTTCATATTTCTATGCACTGACCTCTCTGGGGGAAAACCTATGACATATGGTAATGTACTGTATAGGGATTTCTGTTTTATGTTTTACCCTGTTATTTTAAGCATCTCATCTGCATTTATTGTAACTGTATCTTCTTGTAATCCCTTTTCTGTAATCCAAGCAGTGTCTTTTTATAAATATTAGACAATTCTTAATGTTATGCTTTGTAGAGCAGTTATATTTTCGAACACATTTTGCTACAACAGATTTTTGTGTTGTGTTATCGTTTTTGTATAACAGTGACCTGAGGCCCGAGCAGATATATATTAATGACATATTTTGCATTTATCTTGGGTGGTGGTGGCAGCAGATAGATCTGATTGCAATTAAGTAAGGGGTTGATGTTAACTCAGTAAAAGTACCTTGATGTGGAGAAAGGTGAGTTGGCTAGTATAGCCATGTGTAGTAACCCTGGTTGCATATCTACTGTAAGTCATGTGCTCACAAATGTGCTTTTCCTGACAGATGGTATATTGGGATGGATTAAGGGGAGAAATTACATTTGAGGAACCTTTGTGATGGTGAAAAGTGGGCCAGCTAGAGAACTCTGTATTAACCCTTGCCCCATATGCAGTCCACATGCTCGCAGGTGTGCTGTACATGACATTATTATTATTATTATTATTATTATTATTATTATTATTATTATTATTATTATTATGTCATGTTGAGTATGTATTAAGGGCTATATACAATGATATTCACATTGACTGAACAAGACAATACAAGGTCAATACAAGGGTAAGTGCTCTGAGTTCCCATCTGGTGCTCCTTCTGTATCCCTTTATGGGACACAGGGTAGCTGTTGCTCACTCCACAAGGGGAGAAAAGAGAAACACCCACTTTTAGGAGAGTACCAGTTTATATACCCTGGGGTTGGGCTTGTAACCCTGCCCCATAACATGGCAGGTCTGATCCTGACGGGTGTCTCATTTGCACGTCACCCAGCCAGTACACTCCCCCAGGCTGACACTCTCTGGTTGTTGCTAGGCCCGCCCTTAGATACAGTACTGTATCCAAGACTGCAATAGCACACTAGGCCTTCAGAGACAAATTAACTCTTCCAGTGCCTGACCTTAGCAGGACTTATACTGTTAGGGACCTTGAAAAGTAGTAGCGGACGGAGGCTAGGCTACATATATAAGCATATGCATTTAAAACGTGAAATTCAGTAACATTGTACTGAATTCTTTGCTACTCAGTTATGGGAGTGTTGCTCATTTCAGTTCAATTTCCATTAAGTACTTTGCGTCTACAATTTTTAAGTACAAAATGTTTAGTTGTTGGGGATGGGCCTAAGCAAGGATGGAAGCAACTGCAGTGAAATGAAGGGTTATACATATAATTGTACACTGTGCATTTTTTTATTATTACAGATAGGGATTCCAGGTTTATGGGTTTAACAAAAAAAAGAACTGATAAAACTCTACCAACCAATCATTTGGGATTTTCAGTTAAAACTGATAAAGACTGTAAAATTAAGAAAATGGAGATTTGAGATCTAAACAGCCCTCATTTGATCCTGGTCATGAATCAAAGGTGGCTCAGCTTAAAGAAGATGAAACGTGGCAGTAGTTGAAATGGAGCTCTGCGTACTATGAAGTCATTAATCAACATTTCTTTGGTGCCAAACTGGTTGCATTGCGTGGCGGACAAGGAATGGAATTCTACTAGGAATTGAATTATTGGTAGAAGAATTATTGGTAGAAGATAGAGCCTAAGAAAATATATATATTTTTTTAACAGTAAAAAAGAAAAATTCATTAAAAAGAGCAGGTAATGCTGAGGGGCCATGAAAATATGGGAGTTAAACTCATACAGACTTCTTTTTTTTTTTTTTTTCTTGCATCAGTTTCCGGTATTTTCATTTGCATTCCGATGGTATACCAGAAAACAAGATAAGTATCTCAATGTATATTTCTTTATCATATTGATCAAAATGAAAATTGAAAAAATGTTGGTACCATAGGCAAAAATGACATTATGAAATGTACATTTGAATTGGTCCTAGGTTTGTTTTGCACCTATTTAGAGATGGCAAACCAGTCCAAATATATATATATACTGTATATACCATTACAGCAACTTTACTTGGCAGAAGACTTTATGGTTCCCTTAGACTGAAGATAGCATTCCTGTTGATGCTTTTTAATATCCCAAAAAACACTCGAAATTGCACTCGCCAGATTTGAAAGTGTATTGGTATATCAGGTTGAGAAACACAGCCTTAGCAAGCTCAAAACACAAACCCACTGCAATATATATATTTGCACCCATCATTTTGAATTTCCAGACGGAGTGCCTAATGTTCTTGTTTATTCGCTATATATATATATATATAAGTGGCACTGTGTGCTCATTTGCATGTCATTTCCCAGAATCCCTTGCTGCAGTGGAAGTGCTGTGTGCTGGGTGATAATGGGGAAAGGCGGGGTTGCAGACCTGCCTAAGACATGCAGATGAGCATATAGTTGTATTTACATTTGCATATTTGCTTTGCTGTGGAGGGTTTTTGTCACTTTTTTTACTCACCATAACTTAACTCAGTATTATGGTTGGCCCATCCTTTATTTATTTATTTATTTATAAAATATTTTACCAGGAAGTAATACATTGAGAGTTACCTCTCGTTTTCATGTATGTCCTGGCACAGAGTAAAACAAATAATACATGGTTACAAATACAGTTACATAAATGAACAAGGTATACATTTATATACAAGACATTGCATGCACAGTTAAAGAAAATATATATTATGAGCGTATGAAACAGTTACAGACCAGATTAAAGTGTGAGACAGCCTTAGATTTGAAAGAACTTAAGCTGGTGGTGGATATGAGAGTCTCTGGTAGGTTGTTCCAGTTTTGGGGTGCACGGAAGGAGAAGGAGGAACGTCCGGATACTTTGTTGAGTCTTGGGACCATGAATAGTCTTTTGGAGTCTGATCTCAGGTGATAGGTACTGCATGTGGTAGGGGTGAGGAGCTTGTTCAGGTAGCTGGGTAGCTTGCCCAGAAAGTATTTGAGGGTGAGACAGGAAAGGTGAACTTTGCGCCTAGACTCTAGTGATGACCAATCTAGTTCTTTGAGCATTTCGCAGTGATGTGTGTTGTAGTTGCATTGGAGAACAAAACGACAAATTGAATTGTAGAGGGTGTCAAGTTTGCTAAGGTGGGTTTGAGGAGCCGAGCCATATACTATGTCTCCATAGTCAATAATTGGCATTAGCATCTGCTGTGCAATACGCTTTCTGACCAGGAGACTTAGGGAGGATTTGTTCCTGTAAAGTACCCCTAGTTTGGCATAGGTCTTGGTTGTCAGGGTATCAATGTGCATCCCGAATGTTAAGTGGGAGTCAAACCATAAGCCCAGGTATTTAAAACTAGTGACAGGTGTTAGGGTGGTTTTAGCGTTGGTTCTAATCAGGAGCTCAGTCACTGGAAGCTTTACAAATTTAGTCTTGGTCCCAAATACCATTGTTACAGTCTTGTCAGTGTTTAAAAACAGTTTGTTTTGGGAAATCCAGTTTTCGAGTCTCAAAAAGTCAGACTGAAGTATGTGTTGAAGGTCAGAGAGGCAATGGCTGTGTGCATACAGGATTGTGTCATCTGCATACATGTGTATTGAGGCTTCCTTACAAGCTGTGGGAAGATCATTAATGAACACTGAGAAGAGTAGGGGCCCCAGAACAGAGCCTTGCGGGACACCACAGGTGATATCCAGGGGGTTGGAGTTAGAGCCTGAGATGGACACATGTTGGGATCTTCCTGATAGGTAGGACTGAAACCAGTTTAAAGCATGTTTCCCTATTCCAGAGCTCTGGAGTTTGTTAAGCAGGATAGCATGATCAACTGTGTCAAAAGCCTTTGCAAAATCTAGGAATACTGCACCAGTGAGTTGTCCCCGTTCCATTCCACACTGGATTTCATTGCAAACTTTTAGCAGGGTAGTTACGGTGGAGTGTTTGGGACGAAACCCAGACTGGAATTTGCTAGGGAAATTTGTCTTGGTGTAGAAATCGCTTAATTGGGAGTGGACACATTTTTCCATAACTTTGGATAGAATTGGGAGAAGTGAGATTGGCCTGTAGTTTGAGACAGTGTTTTTGTCCCCACTTTTGAAGATTGGGACAACTCTGGCAGTTTTCCAGGTCTTAGGGATATGGCCTGCAGACAGGATAGAGTTGACTATGGACGCAATTGGTTTGGCAATGGCTGGGGCACCAAGTCGTAGGAACCTAGATTGTAGTAAGTCGGGTCCACATTGGCTGCTTAGTTTTAGTTTGAGGAGCGCTTGTGTAATCTCCTCTTCAGATACTGGGCTAAATTGAAAATTGTGGGCAGTGTTGGGAGGGGGTGGGACTATAGGGGTACTCCCAGGATGAGATTCAGGTTTGGGGTTTGTGCTGCGTTTCGCTAATAAGTTAGTGGCACACCCCACAAAGTAATCATTGAATGCATTTGCAATGTCAGTGGGGTTTGTCAGAGTAATATCCCCCTTAGTGATATTACTTGGTTGTTGATGGTTAGGAGGCTGGAATATATTGTTGATAACCTTCCAGAAGTTAGCTGGGTTTGATGTATTCTGGAGGAGATTGTCAGAGTAATATTGTGCTTTTGCATGCCTTGTTTGCCTTGTGCACACGTTCCGCAGGCATCTGTAGTGATTGAGATCCTTGGTAGTGCCAGTTACTTTGTAGCTTTTCCACAAGGCATCCCTGAACTGGTAGAGTGCTATAAGGTCAGGTGTAACCCATGGAAGGTGGGCCCCCCGTACCCTTATTTTGCGTAGTGGAGCATGGGTATCGCAGAGTTTTAAGAACTCGGATTGGAAATAGTCGAGCGCAGAATCGGGGTCGGGAATTAAAGCGATTCTGTGCCATGGGCAGTTGGTAAGGTCATCCAGAAACTGTTGTGGGTTAAAGTTTTTAAATGTTCTAGTGAGGAGAACTTTGGGGCTTGAATGGGGCGGTTTAATTTTCCTTACACAGTATACTATTGCATGGTCACTGAAAATGTCAGGAAGGATGCCAGAGGATTGGATTCTGCTGGGGTTTGAGGAGAGAATCCAGTCTAGCAAGGAATGGTTATGCGACTTCAGGTTTATTCGTGTGGGTTGGGAAATGAGTTGCGATAGGTTAAGTGACTTGAGTTGTATCTGGATTTTGTGGTTTTTAGGGTCAAGCCAATTGAAGTTGAAATCCCCAAGAACTAGCAGCTCACTCTTCTCATTCAGAGAGGAAATGGAGGCAAGAAATTGGGTGATATCAGTCAAGGATTGTAGAAGGGCTTTAGGGGGGCGGTAGATGCCAGCAAGCAAGATGGGCTTAGAAAAGGGGAGGCAGATTTTGCCAACTAGAGTTTCAAAAGAGGGTGGACTTGGTGGGCAATGTAGCAGTGTAAATTGTAAGGTGTCTGCAATATAAAATAACACCCCTCCTCCTCTCTTTGACCTATCTCTCCTAAAAATGGAGTATCCCTGAATGGCGATATTTGCATCAGGGGTTTTAGAGGATAGCCATGTTTCTGTAAGAACGATGGCTTTGGGTTTATGCATAAGGCACCATGCCCTTAGTTCGTCTAGTTTGGGCAGCAGGCTCCGGATGTTTATATGGGCGACAGATAGCCCTTTTTGGAATTTAAAGGTGGAATTCTCAGGGGCATGGGACAGAGCTGAAATGGGAGGACCTGGGTTAGTTTCAATATCACCTGCTAGAGAGAGTAATAGTATGAGTAGAAATTTGGGTAGTTGTTTGCAAGTTGTAAATTTGTGGTGTTTTCCATTAGAGTGAGCAGTGGTTGGTTTGCTGGTTTTTAGAGTTCTCCACCAACATTCAGTAGATAGTGCAAGGCTTTTGAGTAGTCCAGGGTGTATGGTGATGTTGGGTGCGGGCCAGGATGGAGGAGTTTGTAGTGGATAGAGGGAGTAGCATCTCCATGAGGCCAGGAGAAAGAAAAAAGTTAGAAGACATAGCAGGTTCATGATGACAGAGGTAGGCAGTGTTGCATGGAGCTGTTATGAGCAGAGTGAGTGTGTGCAGACTAAACAGCAGGGGTGAACCTGTACCTTGTCAAGTGTTTTGCTGCATTGCAATGCTAGGGTCAAGTCAGGGTTTCAGTGTTTTGTGCAGTCAGTTTTGGGAGAGGCTGCAGTGAAAGAAGTTGTAAAGGGGTGGGGGGTTAAACTATGCAGGCTAACAAGCATGGGATCATAGTGTGATCTGAATAGCTTACCATTTGTTGTCTTGAGTTAAAGAGTTTGCAGAAAAAAGCAGTCCCCAGTCACCTCTAGTCAAACTGTAGTCTAACTGTATCACTTAAAAAGCTCACTTTAAATGCCTCACTGCCTAATGCAGTTCCTGCCCAATGCAGCTGAGCTGTTAGTATTATACACAAAAAAAAGGTCACATGACCCTCCCCCTCCCCAATCAGTCACCTTGTTCCATTTGTTCAATTAACAGCACAGAGTTAAGAGGGAAAAAAAAAAAAAACTTTTTACATTCAAACATACTAACTTATATATCAATTCAACAAGGCCAGATTCAGTCTTATACAGAGAGTTTCAACATCAGCTTCTTTGCATACCCAGTTAATCGACCCCACACTGATGAGACCCATTAAGGTCGAAACAGCTGTCTGTGGGTGGTTTTCTGGGTATGCACCTTAACCCTGGCTGTGCTCAAAGCTGTGACCATGCAGCAAGCTTAAGCCTATAGGGAACCATGTTAAAAATGGTTTTTGAAGCAAAAAGTGGCACTGTGTGCTCATTTGCATGTCATTTCCCAGAATCACTTGCTGCAGTGGAAGTGCTGTGTGCTGGGTGATATTGGGGAAAGGCGGGGTTGCAGACCTGCCTAAGACATGCAGATGAGCATACAGTTGTATTTACATTTATATATATATATTGAAACACACAGAAATATCGCTCAACACTAAAGAAATCAGAAAGTGTCCAAAACAACTGTCAATAAATCATGTATGAATCATACTCAACAGCGGTGCTAAAGGTTGAAATATAAATCAAAACAACAGAGAAAGCAACCTTATAAGAAGCACACGGACATAAATATAAAGTGTAAACAGAAATTTATTAAAGGTGAGTTAAAACAGGGGATGAAAATTAAAAGGAGAGGGGGGCTCAGCTCTACCATACAATGTGGACCTGTAGGCAAGGGTCTAAGCATCAGGCCTATACTGACTTGCACAGGACACAGGGGGCTCTGTGAGAGCACACTGAAAAAGTGTATCCACATTAATAAAATCACCATGCAAAGGTTCCACTGCAAAGGTTCCAATGGGGACCAAAACTTCGCTCACCACATTAAATATTTGTTGTGTAGTATGTAAGTCTGAAGAGTGCTGGATCTGTTCTTAAATTGAGATGTTTGTGTGTGTGTGTGTGTGTGTGTGTGTATATATATATATATATATATATATATATATATATATATATATATATATATATATATATGAACAACAAGAAAAGAAAGCGCCCGATCCTAGTGCAACATTTTTTTTGTGTAATTTAAAAAAAAAAAATTGTGTAATTTTAAAATATACTAGTGTGTATGTAATCAGTTATCACAGGATAACATATATCTTTCTGCACTTTACTACTGCTGACGTTAGACCAGTCATTTATTCATTTAGACATCAAGTGTTAGGTATAGCACCTGAAGGGCGCACTCTTTTTTTTGTTTGTATATATATATATAGCAAATGGAAATATTACTGTATGCTCATTTGCATGTCTTGGACAGGTCTGCAACCCTGTCTTTCACCAATATCACCCAGCACTTCCACTGCAGCAAGGGATTCTGGGAAATGACAAGCAAATGTGGAGGGTTTTTGTCACTTTTTTTACCCACCATAACTTAACACTGTGTGTGTGTGCGTGTGTGTGTGTGTGTGGTTTTGGGGTTACATGCCTTTCTCCTCCTGTGCAATAATCCCTGGTAAAGGCAGGTTGCCAGGAGTAATCATGGGGTTTTCCCCCATCCCCATGTGTTGTGTAGTATCTGGTGAAGGTAGTGTCATCAGGCCCTGTGTCCAATTACAGTGACACAGGGGTGGTGCCTAATGGAGCTATTTAGTGCAGTAACCACTCACTGTGTCCACATGCCGTAGTGTATACCGTCCCCAAAGTGCTGAGGTGCTCTTGGACACCGAACCTTCCCAGTTTCCCCAAGTTAACCCACCCAAAGTGTGAGACAGCGCTGCCCCACTAATGTGTATATATTTGGTGCACTTGGAGTACCGGCCCAGGTGCTCCTGCACCCTGGTATAGCCAGCTGGTGAAACGAATCCACTGATCTCAGCGATGTTGGTGTAGCAACCGCCTCTACGGTGGGTGGGTCCCGCATGGATTGTACCACAGTATGCAGTGTTTCTTGGTTGCAGGTGTCTAGACCCGATCATCTGTGAACAGCAGACCGCTGTGTCCTGTCTGTGTCCCTCCCTCTAGTACTACAGGGCACTGTCCCTATCTATGGGCCTGTCCCTGCAGCAACCACAAGCTGAGGGGAGTCGGGGCCTAGCTGGGGCCTAAGGGGGGGGGGTTCTGTCCTAGTATAGGAGCCACAGACCCCTGCACACCCAACCTACCCCTTCCTTGTCCCAGCTCTGACTGGCGCGGTCCCAGATGCGCCAAATGTATCAATCTGAGAATACAGGGAATCCTGGAGCCCTGTTGGCTATCGCAGCTCACAAGTCCCACCGCCCCTGTGCATCCTGGGGCTTGTAGTTCCTTTGTAGACCTGTCTAAGTATTGACTGCTGATTTTGGACTCCTGTGCACATGCGTGAATGCACTGCGCATGCGCGGCCATATCCAACTTGGTGGCACCCTGCAACGGGAGCCGCTGGCAATCCGATCACCTCACCTAACTACCGATGGAACCTCGTGCCCCCACAACTCTCTCAGCACCCACCAGACACATCTGCCACTGCATCGGAGTAAAAGAGGCTTATGGGGGGAACCAGGGGGACCCGTGTTTCATATATATACTGTGTAGCCATGTATCCTCTTGGCTACTAAGCTATCCTACCTAACACATAAGCCCTGGTACCAGTGCAGGCAGTGTTAGGTTCATATCTATGCCCTTGCTGCTGCAGCAGTAAACAACTCCCTTGAGTGACAAGGGTAGTTGGCCTAAGGCCTGTGTACTGCCCTATCAGGGACTCAGACCTACTGATGCGGCCAGGCTGAGTCTAACGTTCGCCGGGTGCATAGCGGGCTAGCCACGGGTCTGTTCTCCATTTAAAAACGGAGTTTCCCACGCGGCGGCCGCTTCAATAGATAAGCGCTAATGCGCTTAATATTGAAAGCACCCGAGGCGCGGGAAAACCGTCCGGTTTTCGGCCGATGACTGCCGCGCGCCGCCCGCGCTATTTTTAAACTGCGGGGGCAGCCGCATTAGACTCAGCCCGGCTGCAACAGTAGGACCCCCCCGGGGTACAAAAGGGGTTGCAGATCCAAATTTAGGGACCCGGAGGATCTTCGCGAGGCTTCGGAGATGCCTGCTCCCGGCCGGGAGTACCATGAGATGACATCAGCCAAGCAGAGCGGTGAGATGACATCCAACTCACAGGTTCCGGTGATGACCACAGCCCCACTGAACGACGAGGGTGCTTTTGCACAGCTGGTTCCTGCGGAGGCAGCCATCTTGGAGGTACCGGCCAGTACTTCTTTCCCCGTTGTTGCTGCCACCCTTCACGTGCACCCAGAAGTCGTCATTCCGATTTTGGCCACCTTTGCGGATACAGAAGTCGTGACCTCCGGTAAATAAGTCTGAAGCCGCCCCATTTCCCAAGCCGTGCTGTGCCTGAGGCAAAGCCATAGACCGACCTGCTGCCATGGACTCTATCCCTAACAAGGTGTTGGCGGTGATGGGTAGAGGTGGGCACTAGGCCTCACGAACCGCTGCCCAGGACACTGACATTTTTAAAAGCACTACCCAGGACAATAGTATGTGGGATGACTTTGATGATGATGTGACAAAAAAGGAAAGGACAGTGGCGCTCCCTCAAGTGGATCTTTATTAAAGCCCAAAAAGGTGGCGTGGGTTGTAGAAGAATATAGGGCTCAGGGTAACGGAAGGTACTGCTGGCCTTGATTATACTGCAGCTCAATCAAAAAAGGATCAACCCCTGATCCTAGGTATGTTTAGCAAAAAGAGTGGAGATGAGCGCATGTAAAGAGCATAAAAATAATAATATTTTTATTTTTACACCCATTGTTTATTTATTTTGATGATGATGTGCCTAGGGGTGGGTTGGCTGATTCACTATGTCTTCACAGGAAGGTTACCAAAGTTCTAGTATTTCTAGACCATCATCCAGTGAGGGTTTCATGCTGGGAGAACGTAGTGTGAGGGCTCCACGTCATTACCAAAAATGTTATGTCATAAACTCTTATGCAGTGTTTTCATGTTATCCAAATGTAGGATGGGCCTTAGATTTGGAGGTTTCAGCGTGGGTGTGAGAGTTTCACCAAGGGGAGTTTGTAGCCATGTATCCCTTTGGCTACTAATCTGCCCTACCTAACATCTAAGCCCTGATACCAGCGCAGACAGTGTTAGGTTCATATCTATGCACTTGTTGCTGCTGCTGCAGCAGTAAACATCTCCCTTGAGTGACAAGGTGGGTTGGCCTGAGGCCTGTGTACTGCCCTATCAGGGGCTCAGACCTAGGACCTTCTCCTGGGTACAAAAGGGGCTGCAGACCCAATTTAGGGAGTTCTCATTCCTCAGGGAAGAGAGAGAGAGATCCCTCCCGCAGAGGAGTGGTAACAACTACCCCATACTCCACCAGAGAGTATGGGAGTCAGAGATAGACCTCTGAGATCAGAAAAAAAGGCATTGTTGATGTGTATGGCTATACTCAATGAGACTAGTTGCTGCTTTTATGCTTCTGCCTGTGACTGCAGTTTATCAGGGGGAGTGCAAGATGGTTTTCCTGCAGGGACTGCACTCAGCACTGATGGGGCCTGCTCGGAATGGAGGCACAACACCCAGAATGAGATGAGAGGTCTATATCCAAAAGCCTGTCCTGTCATTCCCACTACCATCGGCAGACACTCAGCAATCCTGTAAGCCTCACAGGTACAGCACAACGAGAGTACAGGTAACAGTGAAATCTCCGAGACAGTGGGGGAAAATCTGTTACAACTGAATTTATGTATATCTACATCTATCAGCAAGCATTAAGCCCAGCACTGGGATGGGCTCTACGGCCATGGTGGAAGACTAGCCTTTGGTGCTGGTGTACTAGGGTACCTCTCTGCAGCCGCAACTGAAGGGACCTGTGAATTTAGGTCCCCTTCTGGCTGACCCTCCCTCACTTTGTTCTCTGTTGGACTTGCCTCCTTGCTGTATGGACCACTCCATCTCTGCTTGATCTCCCATGTGTGATTTTGTCCCAGTCTGACCTCCCATTTGCCCGCTGCATGCCAGAAAATATACCTGTCTCATGACCTCTTTAGTGCTCGGCCACTCTGCTCTTCTGAACCCCTTCTCATTCCTGGACCCCTATGTTCTGGCTCAGTTCTCTCTTCAAATTCCATTGTTGCCCCTGGGTGCAGCTCGTTACTCCTTTGTATGTTATCGCAGGGGGTGGGATTTGCTTCTGGTTAGCTGTGGTGGTTATCCATCTTCTCCAGTGCACTCTGCTTTCTACTGCACCGACACACTTTATTCGAGCAAATACCCAGTATGTACCTGGCAGATACCTGGAATGCGCCGCTCCTCACCTCTGACAAGCCCCGTTGCGTTTGCCTTCCCAGCCTGGGTTCATGTCTGGCTGATGGGCGGCTGATCTGTTAAATGATAATGATTAGGATTTAATAGGCTGCAATGCTTCGCGTGTCTACCAGATGGCATAAATTCATGAATTGTAATGCAGTATATATATATACTGTGCAGTATTGCAGCCAGCGGGAATAAAATGCTTCAATCCCTGCCTGGAAAATACCTCAATGCACTCGGGCAGAAAACAGTCACAAACCTCAATACACCCGGGTTTACCCGAATTCGTGGGACTAGCCGAGCTCGAATAAAGTGTGTCGCCAGTGTATGTTGTCATAAGTTACACTTATTTGTAGTTTGATTTTGTTTTTAATTTGTTTTATAGATGTAGCAACCACAACCAAGTATCTCGGACAAACAAGCAAATGCCCACAGCGCTGGGGGCAGTGTCTGCTGCTGTCACTCTACTGGGGGTCCGTGCTTCTGAATTGGACCCCCGGCAGCATTAATCCTTCTGTGCTATGGCAATCATGGCAGTGTGGCCACGAGCGTTCGTGGGACCAAATACAATTATTTGTGTTATATCTTTACATATCATAATTAATGTATTTATGTTTCTCACAAGTTTTATTCTACATTATATGTTTTGTAACTAATTCTTTGTTTTCTTGGGTGTATGTTTAGTTGTGTTACTATAGAATTGATAAATAATGAGAATAGATCGATATGTATGCATTTTGTTTCTGGTATCTGAGCAGATAGCCTGAGACGCGATGGTGGTGTATGCCAGAAATGCAAGATGAGGTAACTAAAAAGTCAAACTTTTAATGGGTTCTATTGACAATTTTAAAATAAAGGGGACAAGAACTAACAAATACATACGGTACACAAATTATTAAAGCTGCAGTTCAGTCTTTTTTTTTCTTTTTTTTTTAAATTTATTTTTTTACTTCAATAGTTTCATGTGTGCAATCTTTATTTACCTAAAGAACTGTATAGCTGCAGGTCAATTCGTTCTCCATGTATTGATAGGCAAAAGTTGGTGACATAATTAGTGAAGGGATCTGTTTTTCTCCTGCTTCTGTCTCTCAGTGGAAGCTCATGAATATTCATGAGCACTCCTGCACTGACATGTGCTAGAGGGAGGGCAGGGCTGACAAAGGGATGTGCCAGAGCTTGTGACAGGACATGAAGGGGTAGTGCCTTAGCAAATGGCTATTAAAATAGAATACAAGAAAATTGGTCTTTCAAAGTTGTTTTTTTAAAAACAGAAAATGCTAAAAGTATTTTTTCTTACTACAGAACTGATTTATTAAAAAAAAACACACATACAGGATATTGACGGAACTGCAGCTTTAAGTGCACTCTGCTGGAGTTGTTCACAGGAGATTCATCTGTGCTGTATCCTCCACAGAATAACCATGGGAACATACAGTATTGTGCTCACTATGAGCTTAAAGACCCAAGCCAATAAGGATCTGTGTGACTAATAAAGAATTAGAGAATTAGAGAATAATGGAGTGGTAGGCTATGTGTTGCATGCACTACTGGAGTGCCACACTAATGGGTGGACCTATGCCTAAGCCAATATTGGGTATGACAATAGTGACCCCATTGTGATTGCAAACGCGCCGCAGGAAAATCTCACCAGAAAGAGCTGGGCTGAATTTGCAGCAGGGTGATATACTGCATGTACTCGCCCCTCCCCACTTTCCAAGTAAGCAGGTTTTCTTTTCATGCAGCTGGTTGTGACAGGTTCAATGCTATGACCCGTGTTCCTCTAATTATAGGTAAATAAGAATTTTAATCAGTTAGTGTTAGGACCTGCACATTTGGTTATGCCTTGATGTGGCTCGCAGGCTTATACTCTTTGGCCAAACGGTTAACTAAATTACCCTTTTTCAAGAGATATATAATGTAGGTATTTCACTGTGTATTTTTGTCACATTGGATGTTGCAACTTCTTTGTTTCTTGTTATATACATTTAGCCTTGTGGTAATTTAGGGGGGGTTCTTAGAGCTTGCTGGGTATCTGTGTGTTTATTTAGTTAGACAAATCCAATCAAAAGGATTATGAATAGAGATAAATAAACATGAATACCAGGTACAAGAAACACAATGCATATAAATCAGACAATGCTATGTGTAGATATCATAACTTATCAACAGCATCGAATAAATCATATCAAACTTGGGGGGATGGAGAAAGATACACAAAATGAAAGTGAACAATTGGAACCACCAAAAAAGGGAGAGTTAGGAAAATCGGGTGATGGAGAGAGAATAGGGGAAGAAACGGGAATGGGTGTGGGGAGAGAGAGAGGATAGTAAGAAATGAATTGATTGGATCTGTCTAACTACTAAATAACGTGATTGCTCAATAGATTTTGTCTTCATTTTACTTTATTACATTGAGTGGTGGGAACTTTTCTTATATTTATGTTGTATATTTAACCTTAGTATCAAATGTCCTTGTGTTGAATAGTTGCAGTTTGTTTTTTAAATTCACACTTAAAAAAATTCCCACACCACAAAACAGATCTTGGATATATTATAAACATTCTAGAGTGGCTGAAAACTTCCGCACAGTGTGGGGAGGAGTGGCCAAGAATGCAAATAGAATGTGAGATGGAATTAACAAAGGCTCTGGAAAGAAAACAGAAAAAGAATTGCATGTTGTATACAGTTCTGTATGAAATGATTATAATAAAATGTATGTATGTATGTACGGGTATCTTTATTTATACAGCGCCATTAATGTACATAGCACTTCACAGCAGAAATACACGTGACAATCATATAATTAATAAATAATATAAATAACACATAATGGGAAGAAGTGCTTCAGACATAAAAGTGACATTGGAGACCCTGCCCCAAAGAGCTCACAATCTAATTGGTAAGTAGGGAGAACGAACAGAGACAGTAGGCAGGTGTTCTGGTAAGAACGTCTACAAGGGGCAAAGGTCGATGTGTGAGGTGTAAAGTATCAGCCACGGAGCTACAGTACTCATGAGGGAAAGAGGAGGTTTTGTTAGACTGTGAAGAAACCTAATGGTGGGAGATATAATAAAAGCATATCAAATCGTAAAAAAAGGAAGTGACCAATGCTGAATAGAAGAGTTGAGCAGTGTGTATGTTTATATTTATTTATACAGCGCCATCAATGTACTGAGCGCTTACAGAATTAGCGAAACAGTACAGGGGAAAAAAATACAAAAAGTACCTTAAACAGGAAGATAACAATGAGAATAAGTCCCTGCCTTACAGAGCTGGCAATCTAAATTGAATAATAGGAGACTTACAGAATACAGTAGGAGCAAATGCAGTATTGAACATATTTTAGGGGGGGGCTTAAGTGCTTTGGGAGTCAAGAGTGTAAGTAGCAGCCGCAGGCAGAAACTAGCCAAATGCTTTTCTTATGAGATGACGTTTTAGACATAAATTCAAGATTGGGAAGAATGTGGATTGGCAAATGCTGGGGGGGAGGGAGCTTTTAGGGAGCCAAAAATGAGACAGGTTTCAGACATGAGAGTGCAATAGAGACAAATGGAGTAGAGAGGAGACAGCCTTCAGTAGAGCGTAAAGGACACAATGGGTATAGCGGGAGATTAAAGCTGAGATGCAAGATGCAAGAGGGGGTAGGAGAATGAAGAGTCTTGAAAGGGAGAAGGATAATTTTATAGTTAACACAGAGGGGTAACTCTAGAAGTGGCATTTTGAAAACATTATAGAGTCTGGAGTTGGTGGACAGGAAGGCCAGAGAGGAAAAAAGTTGCAAAAGTCGTCAGGACATAATGAGGGCAAGAATTTTGCTTATAGAGAGATAGAGGGAAGGGTGGATTCTGGCAATGCTAAGAAGGAAATATCTGCAGATTTAGAAACAGGAAGAAAAGTGGGAAATGGAAGAGTCAAATATTACACAGACATGGGGCTTTCTACACCTCAGGCTTGATGCATGTTTGCTAGAATTGCACTCTCAGGCAGATGAGAGTATACTTGTGCTAATCAGGGTTGCTGACAGGTTTTCTGGGGTCCAGGACTACAGTTTCCACCTGGGCTGCCCCATGTCAGTGGAATGTGAGCCCTCTAGCCTCTATTTCCCCCCCCCCCCCTCTTTCTCTCTCTTCCTCCTCACTCTCCTCTCTATTATCGTTCCCCTTTCCCTCCCATCTCGATCACTCTCCCCTTCTCTAACAGTTTTATTTATCCCCCCTCTCTCCCAGCCTCTCTCTCTCATTCGCCCCATTCTCTTTCACCCACTCAATTGCACTTCTCACACACTCTACCCCTGCTCGCTCTTTCTATTCCTCATTCTCTACGTCCCCTATCTTTCCCTCCTCTCCCCTCCCCCTCTCACTTCCCCTCTCCTATCTATCTCTTTGTCCCATCCTCCTCTTACTCATCCACCGCCTCTCTCGCTCCCCCTCCTCTCAGCCCCCATATTCCCCTCTCCACCTCTCTCTCTGTCCCCCTCTCCCTCTCCCCCTCACCCCGCCTCACTCACCCCGCCTCCCTCTCTCCCCCTCCCTCTCTCCCCCTCTCTCTCTCCCCCTCTCTCTCTCACTCTCTCTCTCTCACTCTCCCTCTCCAGAAACAAACAAGATGTATACGTGATATCGGTACGTGACTGCGTTGTCGCTACTTCTGGAGTGCTAGTCTTTCATTATCATTATATCTCTACATTAAAGTAAAACTGGGGCCATATTGGTGCAAAAGAGCCGCGTGATAGGATTTTATCACCTTGAAAAATCCGGTGCTGTGTTTTTTTGTAGTTTGGCCTCCGAGAGACTTTCATAAATAGCTCTATATAATAAAAAAGTTTTGTAACTGTGTTATATGAAATCAATCTTTGTTTTGCAGGATTACATGTGATGTGCATTTTCATTTGCACCGTTTAGCTGAAAATAATAAATAATGGTGCAGTGTCAGTAATGTGAAAGGGATTTCAGAATGAAGTAGGTAATCACTGTTAATAACAGAAATGTGTCACCATTCTCTTACATCTATTAAAAATACAAAATATCACTTGTGAGTACATGCACATGCCTCAGACAGATCTGCAACACTGCCACATGCCACTATCTCTTAGCATCCAGTGCTCCCACAGCAGCAAGGGATTCTGGGTAATGACACGAAAATGAGCACACAGTGTGTCACTTTTACCTTATACCTATTAAAATGTACTACTTAGAATTGGCAACCAAAAAAAAACACTTCTTGTGAGTCTGTCAAACTAAACAAATCTAGGTTAGCTACACAACAGTACAGTATGTTAAAAGTTGTGTTGTCATTCCTTTCAGTCTTTATTTGCAGTTTGATGCTGTATTGAGCCAATCTTTAAACATGCAGACATTAAAACTTGCTATAAATACCGCTTTGCGGTAACATAAACCATTAAATTAACTGGTGCAATAATGTCTGTGTCATCTGAAACTGAAAGACTTGAAATAATGAAAAAAGATATGGTGAGAAATAGTACTGTAGAGTATAGTATACTGTAGAATATTAAGGCAAGTATTTAGGTCTGCATGATTCTCCTGAACTTCACAAATCAGCATGCATATGGGTATGGAAGAACTTTGCTCTGTATCAGGTTTGTAACAAAGTGCCTTGTGGCATCATATTGTATTATTAACACTATGTAACAGAGAGCAGATAAACTAGCTAATCTGCACCGGGAATATGATATATGCACTTTTTTAACTGTTATATTATATCAGCTGGCTCAAGATGGCTCAGGTCATTGGTATGATTCTCATGGATAACACATTTATTTGAATTGTATGCCATGTTTCCTCTCCAGCACGTCTTCCTATTTTAATTAGTAAGATGATGATACATACTGTAGAAAATAATGTTTTCCCTTCCAGAACATACCAGACCTCATAACTATTCGCATTGAAGAGACAACACACCAACAACTTGTATTTAGTTGCAGTCATTTCTTTTTTTATCTTGCTAACTACTTTGGGCGAGTTGTGTTGGTGGTGAATACAGCCCCTCTTTGGATCAACCCTGCTCCTTCAATTTCCTTAATGATCTTGAATACTTTTTGATACAGATGTAGCCAGTTTGCTGGGGGGGGGGGGGGGGGGGAACACTGGGAACACAACAATGGCTTCCCAGGCAGCAACAATGGCTTTCTGCTGCATTAACCTTCTTCAAAGCGGCATTAACCTTCTTCAAAGTTGCAGCAAAATGATTTGTTTTGCTGTACTGCAGGGAAGGTAAGCCTGGCTACATCTGTACTTTGATAATAGGACGTGCCAACAATCTGTAGTACTGCACCTAATTCAGTTGAATTAATGCTGGCTGGTCCATCTGGCTTCCGGAATTTATCAAACTGTAGAAGTTTGTTAAGGCGTCAAGGGGGAAAAAAATCACTCTCTCTTGGTATTGCTCTTGACAAGAAGGACAGTGGTAGTTGTAGGGTAAACATTTCACAAGGATGGCAATCTATAAATCTCAGGCATGTTAACAATTCTTGTACCTTCATTGAACTAATGTATGAAAGGGAAATAAACAGTAAAGAGAATGATAAAATACTTGAGAAGAACAAAGGTTACCAATATTGAATGAAAGAGAGACAAAATTATTACTTGACTTCCTCCAATAATGCACTGCGTGTATCTAATGCCACTAAAGAATCTAACATTATGAGGTATCAGAGTTCTTTTTGTTATTTCTGTGATTAATTAGCAACATGAATATGCACCAACATTCACATCTCTTCCTGGTAACTGACAATATTATGCTAATTTTAAATTGTATCTGTTCATTTGTGAAAAATATGAATATGAGACAAGTAAGCCAATGTTTGAGTTATTTTGAAGGTCAGTTTCGGTATCTGGTCAAGTTTTTATCAATTAATTTCATTGTAATCTTCATTGTAATCATAACATCATAAATCCACAAAAGTCCATTAAAGTTAGGTCCTACATTCTTGTGAGAAGCTCAATGAAGGTTTAATGCTGAGGGTAGCAGAAACAGACAACATTTCAGGTCCTACATGGACCTTTCATCAGGTGAAAATAACAGCCAAAGGTACATTTAAATAGCCAAGTATTAGTGCCAAAACCTGATGAACTGAAAGCTGATTAGGAACATCACAAACATCCTAATATATGTAGCGCATATTCCCCCCCCCCCCCCTCCTCTGGGAGATGTTGCTGCTACATGGAGTGTGGTGCATACCTGCTGGCTTACAGTAGTTCTGAGTCTCCCGCATGATGGTAGGGGATGTCAGAACAGGCTTCTGGGCCATAAACTGATCCGTACTCATGGTGACAGCGCCTCCATCTCTTGCAGTCCCCGGGGATGATGGGAGCAATCCCTTCAGGAGAACTTCTTTACTCTTCTCCCTAATAGATTTCAGTCTCAGGCAAGAAGGTATGGTGAAACAGTAACACTTTATATCTCCTTACAGATGCACAACTTATACACCAGCAACAGCAGAGCTTAGGGGCCTTCACCCTCGGGATGTCCCTGGACCTTTCACTCCCGGCCTAGGGCATCAGAAGCAGTCCTAGCTCTTCCCTTACTCCCTAGTGGAGAAAGAGGAATAGTCTCCCGCCACTCCCCTAAGGGAGGGCCCACAGATTGGCAGAGCCCTGCCAACTGGTTTGGGTAGGCTGGCCTCTCTCAAAGGTAGAGGCAAACTGAACTAAATCAGGAAGTGCAGCTCATTAAGTACAGGCAAAGCAAGAACCAGCCCCGTGCCCCTGATTGGACACAAGGCCTGGTTGCACCGCCTTCTCTGTGACTCACTGAGGCTGCATAGAAGTGGGGAAAACCCAAGGTTACTCCGGGCTAACCTTCTTTTACAAGGGCTTACTGGCAGGAGGAGGGCAGACTGGTAGCCCAAAACTAATCAGGGCTACATATACAAAATGAAAAGAATACATCGATTGAAAGCATACCACAGTGTTATAAACAATACTGAAGTGTATAAAGGAATATAACCAACCTTATATATAGTCTGTTTAGGAAACTGCAAACACAGTTATCAAACCGGCTGCAGCGGCGATGACACGCATCGTGAAACGCAAATGTGAGTCAATCCGACAACCGGATCAAATTATACAGATCAATATCCCGTCCCAGGTCACTGAAAAGTACAGTGCTTAGTTACAGGAAATAAATTTGCAAGAAACAAACAGTTTCATAAAATAAAAAAGGGGGAAATGTCCATATCTTTATCCCTGTAGATCCTAGAATATCATGACTTATATCAATGTGTTTGGGTGAGTTTGCCACATGCAAAGAGACAATTTTTTCCCCTGGCTAATCCCTTCATTTGAGAGACAAATGAATATCTGTCCTTTGCACCAACATAATCATGAATTGTTTAGCATCATTTAATTCGTCAGATCGCAAATGTTATAAACATATATGTGCTATTCTTGCGAATCATTGTCAGACACATGATATTTTGTATTTCGCCAATTTATCCGTGGAATATCTTCCTGGACACACCCTCTGGTTCTTCCAGAACGGACGAAGGTCTTCATGCGGCAAATGAAATCATATCATCAAAGCTATTGAAAGCACAGATGGCAAAACCAGATGTGCAAAATCAGATCCTACCAGAACCTTACATTCCAAAGAAATTACAAAACCAAAACCCTTAAGAATTTTAGAAATAAAACCCAAAAGTGATTTAGAAACAAAAAACAGAACACCGGGTCAGGTACCCATCTCTAGATGTTTCCCACCATATCCATAACGGTTTTCATTATTTTTTTCATGCTTTATGATGTTATTTTAGCATTTCTTAATATTTTGAAGGGTTTTTTTTTGCATAATTTGGTAAAACTCCCAAGTCAATCCGGAAACAAAAAAACAAACAAATCAAGTTTTGGCAAAAAAATTACTGAAAGCAAAACTTTAGAACAAAAACCACATCTAAAACCGTAGCACAATTTTTTTTTAAAGAACCAATATCTAAATATGGGTGAACTGTTTGTCCAAGTTCAAACCCTCCACCAAAATGGTGTTTTTTTGCGCATAGATAAAGTTTTCGCGAATTCGTTAAAAATAAGTTTAGTTCACCAACTGTATTTTTTTTTTTTAAATGCACCGACATGCAATTTCACATCCAGTATCTCCATTAAAGCTCACTACAACAAACGTTATAAAGTTTGTCCCGAACCTGAAGTACCTTTTGCACAAACTTTTTAGAAGGAAACGATTGCACAAACTTTTCACTGATTTGCAAAGAAATATAAAAGTTTGACAAGTTCGCTCATCTCTACCAAGATGGAAAGTTCCCACTCCTACTGAAAAGCTAACTAATTGGGGAAAAAACACTCTTATGTTGTACATTTCAATAAAAAAAATGTAATCAATTGCATCACTGCGGATATGGAATAATGGAATCAGAGAAAACAATTGATGTGGGAGGGTGTGGGTTAAATTTGGTAATTAAATAGACATCTTCCAGTGCTAGCAAATAAAATTGAGCAGAATGTACTTCATGACAGCAAATATATTTATGTTGGATTTTTGCTGATAAAGAAGAAGCCTGCTGAATGTTTTAAATATTTTAACACTGTCTGGATGGAGCTGATGCTTTGAGTTGTTGTGAAACTATAGCCTAGTAACTTGAATAAAGTTTCACGGTCTTTATTACATTATTATTAGTTAGTAAGCTTTCAGGGGGTTACTTTTTTTTGTCGTTCTTTCTGCTGTGATATGTTGCCCATTTAAATATATTAAAACATAAGTAATTGGCAAACCAATTTACTAATAAACCTTAGCCAATAAGTACGACCTACATATGTAGAACCCGTTATTCAAAGCGCAATCGTGGTAAGAGACGAGAAACGGGGGAAGATTCCACTAATGTAAGGCAAGTTTTAATATAAGATTTCACGCAAATCTTGGGTGAAAACTTGCTTTAAATCTGGCGTTAATTGATACAAATTTGGCATAAATCTCCTTGCCTAGTAATTTGTGTAACATTTTCTGACGCATTTCCTACCTTAAAAGCTACCAGGAAGCACAAGACTGTGAGTTAACCTAAATATACTGTAGGACAGAAAATGGTGGAGGGCTAAGAGAGGTCCCCCAAAAGAAAATCACTTATATGCAAACCACTATTCTAAAATGAAGATGTATTGGAAACCTAATTAAAACAGCAAACAAAAAACGATAGAGAACACTCAAAATAAGGATAACAACTAACTTAATGCAGGGTGCAACAGGAACAAAGAGGACCCTAATTCCCCCTATTGTAATAATCAAATATCAACCAAAGTTCCAGCACTCACTGAATCTAACGAAGAAAATGACAACCAGGAAATAAGCCAAAAATGAAAAAAATGTGATGTATACACAATATAACAATAACTTGGAGAGATGTCTCACAATGGATAAAAGAACTCTAGGGTATACGTAGTCTCTAGGATATACGTAGCATGGGGTAAGAACACAGGGTAAGGGACTGGAAAGACAATAAACAAGGTGTGGGGGAAACAAACACAATAGGGGAGGGTAAATTAGGGGGGCAACGTTTCGAGGTGGATACCCTTTCTTCAGGCCTGTTCCCTCTGGTCCAGAAGGACCATAAGGTACTTCCCTTATCCCTCTTTCTCCAACTAATGTTAAGTCAAGTCCCACAATCAGTGATAATGTGATATAAAGCAAAACAGAGCAACAGCTCAAAGTAGTCCAGAACCAGCAACAGTTCCAATGTAGTGAGCAGCAAATAGCAGAAAACCAAACCGTATGATCCTTGGCAGCAACACACTTCTCTCTCACTCCTGACGTGTGGGGTTTCCTAATTAAAACATAAATCAACAAGTACAAAATTGAGTACATACTGTAGACAATGTCTTCCATAGTCAAAAAAAATCAATAGGACACAGAATATGAATAACAACTTAATAGCCCTTTTAAATGAACATGTGTCTCAGTCATACAGTAGGAACTAGCTAGTGGTAGTGCAAGAATAATGCAGAGATGAGAGAAGGCTAGAGTTACCACTTAGGTAAGTGACAATACTTAGATAATGAGAATAGAGGTGCTGACAATATGCACTTATCTCAAGGGGTTAATACTAAGTATGCGGCATGGTAAGGTTGCTAGCAGCAAGATGATGAGGCTTTAGTTACAGGAAAACCCTCACTATATGCACAACTGGGCCATTGAATCCACAGCTAATGAGGATCCTGTAACCAGGGTATTGCTGATCCTTAAAACAATGAATTGAAGTAACTGGTAATAACCGAGGATAAAGTCGCTGCTGCAACAACTCACCTAAAAAGTGGCAACTAGAGCTATGTTGCCCACTATGAGATAGATATGAGCCGGTAAGCTAAGTATAATTGGTATGGCCAAATTGTTGTAACAGACATCTACAGTAGTATTATTCAATGTGGTCCATTTTAACCACTAATGGGAGTTAAATAAGTATGTTGGGGCTCATAAATGTTTGTAATTGACATAGCAATCGAACTAAATGAACGCTTACAGCTGCAAAGCAATCATGTAGATCACTAGCTCAAAATCATGCGCTGTTGCAGTTAAATGGATGCGCAGTTTGTGAATTAGTGCAGTTCATTGGCTTACCTTTTTAGTGCAGCAAGGTATGGAGAACTTGAATGCGTCTATTCTAACGACACCGGCTGCAACCAGCAACTCTCTGGAGACATCATGGGGGTTCATGCCTGTTGGCCAGTCCTCCTCCTCCTTCAGTTGAATCCCCTCCTGAATCAGTGACCCCACCAACATTAAGGCATGGCAGACCAAGCAGAAGGGGGGTCTAGTGAGCCTGTCACTTCCTCTGCCAAGAGGTAATATCACCATTATCTCGTATAATTTTGTCGATAAATGACCATGCCATGTTCCTGTTTTTCCCAAGGTCATTTTCTCACACAGTGATTTATCTGTGTGTGAATAAATGTTAAGTTAAGTTCACTATTCCTGTCTCTTAGTAATTATTGTTAGAACTGTAGCCCCTTTTCCCCATAACTAAAGGAATTACTGGTACTGCCGTTACCTGTCTGACTACCAGAAAGCCTGAGCCTCCACAACTGGGAGCCTGGAGTGACCTCATGTTCGCCATCTCTTGATGTGTTTCAGACTTTAATATGATCCATAATATGTATCTTTGTGTGACACTTAAAACTTTTACAATGGAAAGGGTTAAATGCTATACCAAAACAAATAATTTGGGTACCCCTTTATAGCTTCCTGTGTCATTACCGACAATTCCCAGAAAGAACATTATAATAGTCAAGGTCTGGCTGTCAGTAACAGCTACTTTTGTTATGTGACCTATTTATCCTAACGTTATTTTCCTGGATTAACATCAATATGTCACGTGCCTTGCCTAATTCTGACCATCTCATATAACCATATATTCATATGTTCACCTGCAAAAAACATTATTTTGTTACCTGTACGAAATATATTATTGATATGATATTACCTACAGGAAGAAAGATTTGTAATATCTAATAATAAGAGGATCTTGCTTTCAGATATAACCGCAAATGACGCTTACTGTATGAAGTTAGTGCCACCAGATGTTGTCTAGTCTGAGGAAGAATGATAATCACAAGAGAGAACTGACTATACAAATGAAAAATGAGAAAATCAGTTCAAGGTCTCAATTTACATGAAAAATGAGAAAGTCGCAATAAAAGGTCTCATGGTCTCATTAGGAATAAAAAGTCAGGTTAGCTCGCAAATTGAGAATGGATCAGGATTAGACAAGGAGTACAGATATGCAAATCGATTTACTAATTGCCTATATATGGAGTAGTAATCATGTATTGATAGAACTATCCCAGATCGAGCCTAGACGGTGGCATAAGGAAATTGCTTTCTGGTATGTACTTCCTCATTTATTTACGCAAGCATATATAACTATTTCACATATTCTGCCTAGAATATATATACTGTATTTATATAATCTTATGTTATCGCTTTACATACTATCATAAATACTATTATTATTTACACTCTCTGAACAGGAGGTAACTGTGTAGCCGTCTATAACAACTTGTGCTGTTGCAAGCCGGGAATCCCCTGCCCCTATCACACTGACGCGGAATTGAGACTTTCCAGAGAAAGGGAAGAATCCCCAAATTTGGTTAGAAAGCAAGCGGTTATTTCTACTAAGCAATCTATACCATTAAAATTCTCATTTATTTTTCCCCTTATGAGATATCATTGGATGATATGTCACTGGGATTTTTTGTTTGCCTTCCTCGGGATCAATATACTGTAAATACAAATATAGGATAAAGTATCTGTCGTCTAAATGTAGCAAAGGTTGAACTAGATGGACGTACTATATGTCATTTTTCAGCCTCATCTACTATGTAACTATGTAACTATGTAACTATGCAACTATGTAACCGTGAGTGGTAAGTTTGTTCAAATGCCAACTAAATTTACTAATATTCAAAAATTAAATAAATTGCCATATTCGGGCAAATCATTTGCCATCTTTTACACTGACACCTAACCTGGTATATGGTTTACTGATTGCCCTAAAGGGTACTAGAAAACGAAAAGCAAGCAAAACAACTTTTACTCGTTTCTTGTATTTTTTTTTTTTTTAAATAACATTTTATTGACGATTTTATTTGTTAACACAATAAAAAATTATAGAGAATATAGGATATACAAAAACAACATAACTGTGATAATTTCTGCCAGAAAAAGATTTAGCAATGAATTAACAAAATATTTTGCCACAGAGAGTAAGTAGTTCCCATGGAATTGCACACAGACTTTTCTGTGATGCATAAAAAGTACAGTTGATACAATATTATCATTTAATACATTTTTGCGATGTATTTTCTCCTTTGATAATTTGTTTCTCATGAGTCATGGCACACTTATTCATAAGATGTGCATCTTGAAAATATTATTTAAATAAATCAAGAATTACTCAGAAGAAGAAATGTGGTTTTTACTAGAAAAGTCCTCCCTATTCGCCAATACATTATTTTAAGGGTGACTGCCAATACAGTATTATCCAAACACAACTGTAGTTTTTAAGTTGTTGCCAACTTCTGGTTATTCTTTCCCAGAGATCCATGTCTTTACTAATGCATTTCTCAGCTAAAATTATGCAATAAACAAACTAAAGAACAATGACCTAATTAGTTTATTTATCTTCACAGTGTCTTAAAAAGTGTAGTTAATTAAAATAGTTTGATGCTTAGGTATATAATTGCAAACAGACACGTGGTACACAGGGTAGAGGACATGGACACTATTTAAAACTGAAAGTGTTTAATATGTTGATGAATGGGTAATGCACAATTAACAGTATAGTCACTTCCATTAAAAATAAAAAAGTGACCGGACTATTTTTGTCACTACATTTTTCACCATAATCGACAAGTGTCTGGGGTTTTCTGTTAACCTTCCCTGCTAGTTATGAAGTTTTCATTAGTATCACAACTATGACATTAAACACAAAGAGTAACAAAGATAAATTTGTGAGAATTTACCCTCTTAGCAATACATCCAGTTTCATATAAAGGGTCTGACAGGAAGTTTTGTTGTCACTACACTTCAATATCCCATCCTCAATCTCTCTAAACCCCGATGACTGATGCCCTGTGAGATATGGGATTCATGGCAAGACTCCCAGTATATCTGTACATTCTTCACTGTAAAAGACCTCTATAAAATAAAGTGCTGGTTTAGATTTTCTGACCTCTATTTGTCTAATAAAGCTCCATAGAAAAGGGATGTGCTATTTGTGACCATTCCCTTAAACAAACATCTTAATGTCAGGTTTATGTTCCTGGTTGTTTGAAGATTGTGTGAGGACAAATGGTTATCCCAATGATAAGTGAGGACAGCTGTATTTACAAAACATCTGTGGCTGTGGCAATGTGCCACAAATATGTAGTTCATTGCTCTAAGAATGCATAGAAGATACGCTGTTTCCAGGTTGATGGATGCTTACAGCAGGGGTGCGCAAACTTTTCCCCTGCGCCCCCCTGCCTGCTCTCCCCCTCTGTTTGTGCCCCCCCCTTACCTTGTCTCCAGCATTATATGACGCTGCATTGCCATGGCGACGCGACGCCCGAAGCCGTTGGAGACAAGGTAAGGGATCTTACACAGGTCTCGCGCGGTCCCCAGGCATTTAATTGAAATGCTTTGGGGAAGAACACTGGGCCTCTGTAAGTGTCGATCACCCCCCAGAAAATCTTGTGCCCCCCAGTTTGCGCACCCCTGGCTTAGAGAACAAGTGCTGATTCCAAACCACCCTTTCCTATGCCACGACCTCAGCTATTATGTAATCATTCAAATAACTAAGAATGGGCCTGTTTTCAGTTTTAAAATTCAATTTTTGGCTGTTGTACAGTAGGTTATAAATTTGAATTCTATGAATTTGGGGTTGAACTATGAGTTGACTGTCAATGCAAATGTTCAAATCTAAGTGAAGTACAAAGCCAAGAACGCCTTGTCCACTGATTTGTGTTTCAAATTTCTTTAAAGTTTTGCAAACATTTTGAGTTTTGGTTTAAGTTCAAAAACAATTGAGTTTTGCCCAAACGACTATCTAAACTAAACCAAAAACACACCAAAATGTAGAACCAAAACACCAGTGACATGAAATCTATGCACACATGGGAATTTCTGCTTCTGATGTCACTGGATTTTTGATCTGGTACAGATATGAAAAGGAAAACCATAGCACATCAATAACTAAGATAATGAAAAAGAACGCTAAAATCAGTGAAAATTAATGATGCGTATAGGATACAACATTTTTACCCCCAATATTTCCCAAATTACTGGAATAAAAAAAAAACATAGCAAATCTGGGAGACTTGTTCTTCTTGTGCTACCTACAGTATGAGTGATTCTCGATGCACATGGGAGGTGGGGGGGGTACGTTACTTTGTTAGCGTTCGAGGTTTCTCTGCACAAACCCGGCACCCATTCACTGAACAATAATTCTCCCATATAAAAAAAATGAAGAGCGTTAGAGACACACAGGTAGACAGAAAATAAGTACTAGATATTATGGTCCTCACTTACATTTTTAAGGAAATTGGCAAAACTGAATGATGCTGTCTTAAATCAGAAAAACATGTAAAACCCTATGGGGGTTTTTTTTTTTCTTTTACAAAAATCCATTCTGTAGTATTAGATGATAGTTACTGGGATTTTTTGTTTTGTTTTTTATTCAACTCTTAATGCCATTTTTAATGAGTTTTAAATCATCCTTTGATCTTTATAGCAGGTTTTAGCCCACCTCCCCAGCACTGCAAGATGTTTGCAACACAGGAGGAATTTGCACTTTTCCCAGACCAAAAGGCTACAATGGCTCATTACTACTTACTCTGATTAACAGAATAATGTTTCTAATGAGATTTCCTGTCTGCTTCCATAGATCAATCAGTTATCAGAAAACTTGATTGCAACTTTCACTGAATTAAATTGTTAAAGTTTAGCAAAAAACCTGCATGTGCCTGATTTTCCAGGGGATACCATTGTAATCCAGCACAGAGATACTAACGGATTTATAGCTACATTAAAGGAGCAATTCCTCCTAGGAACAAAGTACTGTAAACTAATGTCAGTTACCTGTGGGTGATTGATGCAACATCTGACATCTATACTTATTTTTTATATTTATATGACCATATACTCAAAAGGTCATAGTTTGTATTAAAAAAAGAAAGAAAGAAATGCATCAATCACCTACAGTAGATGAAACCGCTTAAAAATGTCACTTTCATTGCTGCACTTTAGTTATAGGAGAAAGTGTTGCTTTAAAGAGGTTACAGTACTAAGAAGCATCAAGACAAACATGTAGCCCTCTTTCCCTTTTGCCGAGACGGGTCTACTAGTCCTGCATATTCCTGTAGGCTCATAGAGGTCTGAGCCTCCGCCACTGGGAGCCTGGGGCAATGAATATATTAATTGGCAGCGCCTCCACCTGCCCAGTATCCCAATACTATGAGATAACCCGAGACAGGAAATAGTAACAACAGCTCTTAGATTAACTTGATAACCTTTACTTCAGGTGTTACACAGAATGCGAGAGAGATGGGGGAGTGTACCTGAGACAGGTACAAAAGGTCCCTTATATTGGCGCACAGCAGACCCTTATAATATACTATGGTCAGGGGTGAATGAATATGTACAAAGCACAAGAAAAATAAAAAAAGTTTATTAAATATTTTACAATGTTGTGTGGTGTAATTCACCACACAACATTGTAAAATATTTAATAAACTTTTTTTATTTTTCTTGTGCTTTGTACATATTCATTCACCCCTGACCATAGTATATTATAAGGGTCTGCTGTGCGCCAATATAAGGGACCTTTTGTACCTGTCTCAGGTACACTCCCCCATCTCTATCACTACACTCCCTTGGCAGCACGCTACTCCATCTAGGGGTTTGAGCGAGGTCTCTCTCCATAGTACTGTTACACAGAATGCGCATGAATAATAATCAACACGGTTAACCATAACCCTTCCCCTCAGGATAAGCGTTGACCCACAACCGTGTATTCCCACACCGTGTCCAATGTACCGACCCAGTCCCCTGGTCACTTAACCCCTGAGTGTCCCCAAAAACCCACCCCTAAGGCGTGATCGGTGCCTGTAAGGTACCGGTATGTTGGTGCACTTATGAAATACCTGCCGGGCTCTCCAGCACCCGGACACGATGACTACTTCAAAAAGGATCCGCTGCTCCACGAGGTCCTCAGCGAGATCCTGAACTCCACAGAAGAGGTTGGTCGGATGGCAGTCCAATAGTCTGGTCCCAGACTAGGAATATCAGATTACTCAGCTTCAGCAACCAACAAGCTGGAGGTGACTCGGGGTCTTAACTGGGGCCTAGGGATACACTGACCTAATGCAGAGGGTCACTGACCCCTGCATATGCACATCCTCCCCTCTCTAGTTCCCAGGATCAACTGCCACTGCTGCTCTAGCGCACGAAAAGTATCCAATCCTCCCCAGAGGAATCCAGTCCCATCATTGGATGACAGGTACCACATGTCTCCATCTCCTAAGGCTCATGAGACTTGTAGTTCCCCTCAGAGCCTGCCTCTATGGCCCGCCGCATGCCCTGCGCATGCGCAAATTTTGCGTAAGATGGCGGCGCCCCGCTACGGAGACCGCCGGCTACTCGATCGCCCTGTCGCTCTGTCTATAGAGCCTAGAAAACAAGAAATAATTGTGCTTACTCTTAATTACAGAACTAATAGCACTGGAGATCCCCATTCCTTTGTGTCCACTAAGATCTGAAGATGAAGAGTAAAGTAAAGAGGAATTTCCGCTACTCCTGTAGCTGGGCAGAATAAGAGAAGGTGTAGCCTAGATGAGTCGTCCCCTATAGAGTAACCCTTCTGGAATATTCTGGAAACCAGAGACTGGCCAATCATCAACAGTGATTTGCAACATGATATTAGCAACATAAAATTAGTTACATGAACTCAGTTACATCACATTTTGTCCTGTACAAAGATTTAACCACTTAACCCCTGTATGGACCAAGAACCAACTAAGATAACTTAGCTAGCCCTAGGGTGCTACAAATGTATTTGCCTGTCTTTTGCTACAAGCATGTCTTCCCTGCCCTACCAGAAGCCCCTGAATACGTTATCAACTATCTGATATTTAAAAGGTTATTTACATAATTAAAAGACAAATCTAGACTGGAATAGTTCCCAGCTTGCATTGATTTTTCTGTCAAAGACTGGAACCTTATGGCTCAAATCCACAAAGCTCTACAAAGTCACTTAACATAACGTTAACGTGAGGTAATATAACGTGAATACTAATTGTGTATCTTCAAAGGTCAATAATATAGCAATAAGTTATGTTATCCAATAAAGAGCATAGCCCTAACTATAACAGTGATAATGAGATGGAAGAAATGAGATGCAAATAAGGCATTATCATAACATTGCATATCCAGAAAAGTCGGTAAAGGTCAATGGGTGGGCCTAATGGTACCTTAGTTCGGTCAAACCTAAACTTGACGTCACTGAAGTCCAGACACTGAAATAGTGCTTTTACTGCATCCGGATGGGTGTGATGCCCCAGTTTGACATCATTGAAATAAGATAGTGTTATTTCCCAGTGTTATTTCCCACTCTTCCCACTAGGCCTTTCTTTCTTAACTTGAGTTAAAAACCTATATGAGGGTTTGGATCGGAGTAACTGTAAGACATACTTAATGTCATGTTATTGGAAAATCATGCAACGTAATGCTCCAAAAATATTTTTTATTCTAATGAGATGTGTAATGACCATCATGTTTGCATATCATTGTCTTTGAGGATACGCATTAACCTTGGGAATATACCATCCATTCCTGCTTTAGTTAACATCATGTTATGAGCCCCGATTTAATGGAGCTTTGGGGACATGACCCTAAGCTAGGGTCTCATCAAATTTACCTTCTCTGCCACTTATGCTTTGACTACTACAGGTACTTTTGAATAAAATATGAGATGGAACACTTTTGAATACTACAGTAGCTTTGCCATCTTGACTGTAAATGGTCATACATTTGTGATCCAGTTTTTATTTTACTTTTGTTTTATCTCTGACACTATTGCATTCTGGATTCCAATAATTCTGCATTGCTTTGAAAAATAAAGACCAGGAGAGATCTGGCCTAGTTTAGTATGTGATGTACCTCTGAATGTTAAATAAGAAATAAGGAAAACAACTAAAAGTCCACATGGTTGTTATTTTCAATACCAAATATATATTTATGCAAATATTTAAAATATTTCAACTTTCACAAAATATTACATACTGGTTAAAGTTGCTTTCTGAGCAGGAGTTTTTGTTTTGTTGGTTTTTGCCAAAGTTCTTTTTTTGGGGGGGGGGGACATGCCAGCAGTGAATATCCAAAGTTTGCAGCAAATTCTAATGTGCACAACTGTTTTACACATCTTTAGATACAATATTATGACGACTTTGAGATAATGTATTAAATACTTGACCTTTGACCGGTCATCTAACAAGGACTCTCTTAGCCTACACAAAAACAAAAAACATGTGTGTGCCAAGTGCACGCATTTTAAGTGAAATTTCTTTGTGTTTTGTCAGTGAAATTGTATTTGGATTTTGATGTTTTTGATTGAATGAAAGACTTTTGAGAGTATAATAAAAATTTCAGTGACAAAACACAACAAAGTTTCACTTAGAACGCGCGTGCTCGGCACTCACACGCTTTTCTTTTCTATGAGCGGTAGTTCTACTAATGCATGCTCACAGGTTACAGCTCTTCTATATTATTGTATAGTCTCTGTGTTGTGGGAAGGAGCTGGGGCTTCTGAGTAAGGCTCTGGAATGGATGATGCATTATCATGAGTGTTGGCTGTTCTACGTTTATTGTACATTTTCCATATTGTATAGCTGGATACTGCAGCTACTTTGTTTCTTTCTCCATTTGATAGCTCTGGAAATTATTCACGTGTATAAATTTCATATGGTCTCTCTTCAAAGGAAACTTTCTGATTACTGTGGGAACTCTATATCAGTTATTCAGCGTGTGTGTGTGTGCGGTGGCCGTTTCTGCGCATGCGTGCAATGCAACGGCCATTTCTACGCATGCACAGCCAACACAGACAAATTACATCATGTAAGGAATCGGGGAACACGTCCTTTGTGACATGTTCCCTCCTTACCTGCTGCTGATGCTGCAGCTGCTGCCACTGTTCCTGTTCATGCACGCACCCCTGCTCTCATTACAGAGCGTGCGCGCACCAGCAGCCCTTCTAGCTGCCACACGGAACCTGGCTCCGCCCCCCGTATGAGTTCCGCACCCCTCCCGCGCGGCACGCACACACGATGACGTGCAACGATCCCCAGCTGCATGGCAAGTACTCCCATACCTGCCTTGTTCTCCTGCAGCCTATCCCAGCCTCCGCTGGGGCCGCACCTACGCTCCGCCCCCTGTCCTCATTGGCTGTCCCCCCTTTAAGTACTTCCTGGTTTCTCTCAGACTTTGCTCAGCATAATTCTATGTAGCCTCGACACGCTCACTCCTGTTGTGCTTTGCTCTAGTTCTCTCTTTGCAGTTTAACCTCTTGTGTACCGACCTGGCTTGTTTGTGGACCCTTCTGGATTTTCGGACTTTGACTTACCCTCGACTACGGCGATCACTCCTAGCCTTGAACACGGCATACGGACTCGGACTACTCTACTCTCTACAATCCCAGACCACGGCTTACGGACCCCTACTATCCTGCTCTCTCCAATTCATGGACCCGGCAAGTATACCACATCTCCTACACTCTCCAACCCAGACCCGGCTGCGCTAAACTATCCGCCTTCCAGGCACGCCTCCGCTGCTGCGGGTGCGTTGTGTTATACCTTCCCACCTCAGTGCTGAGTCTTGTCTTGTTTGTGGGCAGCTCGAGTGTTACACATCACTTTCGTTACACACTCTGTCACCATGAAGGAGATTTGTCTAAGTGGCAGCAAAGAAGTTTCACTTCAAAAATCTGTTCGTAAATAACTTGACAATGTAAATCTTTAACACAATATTTGATGATCATTAAAGAAAAAATTTAACTTTTTGACTTCGTTCAAATTTAAATATTTTTTTTGTTGCATTTGAAACACTGAAAAGTAGAACACATACAAACCAAGGATTTTCTCTCCCGTTTGATGCTTTTTTTTGGCTGCCAGAGGACTAAGCAAGACTGATCATACGTTTCAGTAACCCTTGTTTAAAACTAACTTTGGAAATAATTAAAACCACTATCGGGGCCAGTTTTTAGAAAATCATTATTCAGGCATGTTTTACTTCTCAAATGTGTTCCAGTTGGGTTTTTTTTAAACCAGCGATTAAAGCTATAAAATTAACCAATGTCAAAGTGCTTAATATATTTTATTAATATGTGATCAAGTCATTGACCATTTAAATGTAATCAATATTTTTACCAATATCCAGTTTGAACTGTTTTGATAAATTAAGAGTCCATGTTATTTTCCAGTCTACAAAAATGGATACTGAACCTCTCCTTCCCTCACCTGAGAAGAAGAAATTGTTTTAAAGGGTTAAATTGTAATGTCTACCTTTCGTTTTCTGTAAGTGCCTCCATTTTTTTTATTGTATTGACACTGTCATGTTATTTAACCTTTCGTGTGCTCCAAGACATATCCGGCCCACCATAAGGGCCAGCCCTTTATTTAGTGGCCCGACGGTGTACAGAGTACGTCATGCTAGAAATGTTTGTTCACATCCTGGGGGGTCTGCCTGCAATCTCGTGATCGCTACACCAAGCGTTAATGTGTCAATATTATTCTAATATGGACCCTTCTTCTGGAAGTGCTTACATCTGGATGCCAAGGTAAAGGTGTACCACTGTTATTGAGTGTATGCTTTACTTTTCTATAAATCTGTAAACCTTGAGAACAATCCATATTGTATTCCTGTCCCTAGTCTGTCCAGGAGAGGAGATCAGATCCACTTGTTCAAAAAATGTATATATTTTGTTGTTTTCCATTTCTTTCAGTGTTAACACAAAATGCACAATTGTATATATTTCTGCTATGTTTAAACACATGATTTTATGCATAGCAAGGCCACAAATCCATATGCTTTGTGCACGCTTCACCTTAACATTTTTTGTCAATCCAATATTGTCCACATACATTTTTCTGTTCCTTCCAGTTGGTTAATTTCTAACATTTTTGTAAACTAATGCAGTTTCAGACTTGATGTACAGTAGCACCAAGCAGAAGCATCGGTCTTGGAGACTTATTCTTCCATATACATCAAAACATTGGAAAGGTTTGGAAAATCTGTACACACAATTACATGTATGAGTAATTCTTTGGTTGGTACATTAAAAAACATTGCACGCTATGACAAATATTCAGATAGGTTCAGTGTGATTATGGGTATTGCACTTTAACATATTACTCTTTGGGTTAATAATCAAAATTTATTAGTGATTGTTAAAATACTAACTGCCATAATTCATCAAAATATAGAACAATATACAGCAGAGATGGAAAGATCCCAACCCTGATGGTATTTAAAATACCAACTGTATAACAGATACTGACGACCCACAGACTTATTGCAACAGGCTATAACTGATTACTCAGATATTACTGTATTTCATCAATAAGGAAAATCACTTTTTTAGTCGACTATGGTATGGTATATTATGGTATGAAAGCACATGTAGCAATTTGTAATCAGCAAACCTATGAATCTGTGATATAGGGAGTGTATGATGGCATATGCATCATACAATGCCATTCCACTTCTTTATACTACAGTATATGAGATTTTTCTAAATCTATTTATGACAGCAAAAATTGTTTGACAGATAAAGAAACATATAGAATGCAGAATTCAGAAGTAGTAAAATTTTATATACATGTACAATGCTTTGGTTCCCACTGACTAAACCTTCCATTTTTCCTCTTGTTTTAAAAACAAAACGATATACAGAAAAAATAAATAAAAAAAGTTAATTTCATATGAATGAATACATGATCCTAATTCTCTACTCTAATTAAGCTAGATTGCAAATGATTAATCAAATGTGTAAAGAGTTTTTGGTATTAAGAACGAGTATACAGCAGGGCCCGCTTCTCGGCGCTCCAGTTTTCAGAGATCCGCTGATACGGCGGCACCGAGAAGGGGGCTGCCATGTTGAATTTAAAATCGTGCGGGCGCAGAACGGGCGGGTGCACCCAGCACGCATGCGCAGACCGCCGGTTGCACGCACAGACCGCCAGTTGCGCACAAAGACCGCAGGTCGCACATGCGCAGAATGGCGAAAATGCCGGTTTGCGCATGCTCAGCACTGAAAATCGCCAGATCCGCTTTCTGGCGATTTTCACTATACGGCGGGCCTCGTGAACGGAACCCGGGGCCCTATACGGAACATATACCCGGGGCCCTGCTGTACATTCATGTATAACACTATTTTACAAATTGAAATAATAATATACTTGAATACACCTTAATACAAGTTTTCCAATTATCTTATAATTCTCAGTATTGCTCAAAGCAGACCCAGGAGCGTTTATATGAGGCTTGGATTGTTCATGCTTGTTTTTTTGGTGTCTTGTAGTTTGAGTTCTTATTTCTATACTCTGGTAATTAAATTTGTGCTTCCGCCAATAAAGATCTGCCAGTGGCGTGAAAAATGCTTTATGTACACACGTACTTTTATTAGACCAATCTGTCTTCAGATCTTTTTCTATTATACCATATTTACAGACCACAATAGTGACAGCCTATGTCCGTATAATCATGAGATTGTAGTCTATTCTTGATTTCCCAGTTTTCAATTTCCATAGAAATGGAGGATTTATGAGAACCAGAAGGCAGTAGCTTTAATTTAAAAAAGAAAATCCAATTATGTCATGGTCAGGTTGGCAGACCAGTAAATGAGAATTCACACGTTCTCAGATATTTTACGGTCTTGAGTGTAGACCAGAATGCCAGGAAGGGTGTAGTACTTGACATTACTAATTAGAGTTCTGTGAAAGTCTTCAGATTTGCTTTGCAAAAGTTCACATTCTTCAGGAATACTCAGAAATAAACCCACTTTTTGCCAGATTACCTAGAAATGTCGTGAGTTTTTGCCCTAATTTTTGCCATTGGCAATACATACAGTAAATGGCCATGTGACATGATCCCATCTGATTCTGTGCTGGAATTTACAATGCACATTGACCGGGAGTCATCAGAGCTGATTCAGTGCTACTGTATCACGCCATAATTGGCAATATCTGCCATTGACCTTACTCCCGATATCATGTTACCATAAGATTCAATGGCAATCTTGGGGTATCATATCTCACAGGAACAATAAAGCCTGCACCACCTTTATCACACCCAGCAGTATTCCTGAAGATTCTACTCGGGTAGACAAACAGTGCTTCCTTATTTTAGTAAAGAGAAAAGGGGAAAATAATTAAGTTTAATCAAATGTAATGATTATGTTAATACAAAAATGAATCCCAGATTTCTTCAAATTCCTTCTTTCCTGTTTTCTAAACGTATTTTTTTTCTTTTCTTTTCTTTATTTATTATTAGGAAACATAGTTCATATATCAATGGCAGCAGGTAACATTTAAAAAAAAAAGTGTAATACATTATACATACATATTAAGGATTCGCAGTCTCTTCTCGTAACATAACAATCCACATTATAAATGAACAATATGTTTTCATTCCACAGGTTACAGTTCTGCTGGTGACCCGCATGGAGCATCTTATAGGTTTCTCGAGTAAAGACATTCACTTTTGCATGTTGTCAATGTCATTCTAGCTTTATTTTCCGCTTTTTTTTTTTAACCAATATCAAACTTTGGTTAACATTTAAATTAACATTTAAACTTTCCCCTCCCCCTTAACTACAATGTCTCTTTTTAATTTTATATATCAGACGTTCAAGGTTATCACTTGTTCTCTAAGGTTTGTCCTCATGTTGGCATTCTATTTTTATTTTGTTTCAGAAGTTGTCTGGTTACACTTTTTCTATAGCTGCCTTGGCCTTGTCCAGTAAGGACTTTGGGAACCAGCGCCAATTCTGGAAGATTTATTTGGTCTTAAGCTCTTTATAGAAGCTCGTATCTATCGTGTCCATGGACATCAGTTTAAATAAATATGCCTTGACTATATCTAATGTTGGAGGTGATGGGGGGATATCCATTGCAGCACGATTACTTTCCCATTGCACCATTTCAGAAGCCTTGACTGTTTGATTGTGTTACCTTCCTCATCTAGCCATGGTTCCAAATTAGCAAACAGTAACGCCGTTGGAAACTTATTTTATGATGTTTAGTACTTTGTTATATACAGTAGTCCATAATGTAATCCCAGAAATGTTTGATGGAGCCAGAGCAATATATGCCCTGTGCGTTATTTTAAATTAAGCTTCACTCCAATTCTCTAATGGTGTCAATTTATATACATTTGTTAATCCCACTAGGAGTTCATCTATGTCCTGTATTTCTGGGAAGTCTTTCTGCCATGCTATTAAGGTGTTCTTTAGTATTCACTCATGTCCTTCATCCCTCGCTAAATTGTACGTTCTGAAATATTGTCTATTTTCTCTTGTATGGTCAAAGTAGTCATAAATCTGTTGTTCTGTAATATATGTTTTCTATCATTTGAAAAATGTCCCATAGTCTATCACTTGGATATAAAGAAACAAAGGAGTTTGTGGTAACTCTTTTTTTGTACTTAGTTCCTGAAAAGAGATACATGATTGTTTTCCTTTGTCTATAAAGTGGTCTTGACACTCTTTCCTATTTGTGCTCTTTTCCTGGTAAAAATTCTGGGCTGTCCCATGAGGGCAGATATCTTGGTGTATTATATGGTAATCTAAATTGTTTCCTTGCTTCTCTCCAGGCTATTATGGTGTCCCTTATTATCATTCTGTGTTGTACTGTATGTGTGGTGATGTACTGTATCATTTTATTTCCTATGCATGATCCCTTTCAGAGATAATGGTTTCACCAATTGTTTCTCTAAGACAACGGATGAATAAAAGGTTTTCCCAAAATCCAGTCTCCGACATGTCGGAGGAGACATGCAAGATTGTAGATTTGCATATCGGGTACGTTTATGCCCCTCTCCCCCCCAATTTTTTAGCTAGGCACTACTTCTTCCGCGCTATTCTGCTTATTTTTCATTTCCATAGACATTTTACCATGGCTGTATTTAATTATTTTACATCTTTGTGCCCTGTCTGCAATAGCAGACTCTGCATGGGATATACAGTAACAATCTTGCAAATGATCATCTTTCTCATGCAGCCTCTACCATACAATGACAGCAAAAGGTCCATCCATTTCTGTAATTCATCTATAATCTTTTTTATAATAGGTTTGAAGTTGTTATAATCAGGGCTGTCGACAGCTTTCATGGGGCCCAGGACTACATTTTCTACAGGGGCTCCCCCCGTGTCAGCGGCCTTGTGAGCCTCCCCTCTTTCTCTTACACTTCCCCCCTCGCTCTCTCACCACCTTTATTTCCCTGCCAATCCCCCAAGTATTTCTCCGCCTCCCTCTTTCATATATCCCTCTCATATCCCCTCCTTTATAGGGCGTGGAGTTATGGGGTAACGGGTGTCGGAGGTATGGGGTTACCGGGTGGGGGTGTAAGGAAGGTATGAGGTAAAGGGTGGGGGGGCATAAGGGGTGGAGGGGAGTAAGGGGTGGGGGAAGTATGGGGCAGGGGCGGGGTGGGGGGAAGGTATGTGAAAAGGGGTGGTGGGGGGAGAAGGTATTGGGCAGGAGGGAAGAATGGGGCAAAGGGTGGGGGAAGGTATGGGATAAAGGGGGAGAAGGTATGGGATAAGGGGGGGAGAGAAGGTATGTGGTAAGGGGGAGAGAAGTATGAGGGGGAGAAGGTAAGGGGGACGGGAAAGATGCATTGGCTGAGGGGAGTTTACCTTGGTGTGGAGCGCTGGAGGAGGAAGCAGGAACATGTGGGTGGTGGGCCTCTGGAGGGACCTGCAACAGGCCAGAGGGACCCTGAGACAGGCAAGAGTAGCACTGTGAATGGGATTTCAGAACAGCAGTGGAAAGGGGCCCTGTAAAGGGCATTTCAGACAGCAGTGGAGAGGGGCCCTGTACAGGGGATTTCAGATGACAGTGCAGAGGGGCCCTGTGAAGCGGATTTCAGATGGCAGTGCAGAGGGGCCATGTGAAGGGGATTTCAAACGGCAGAGCAGAGGGGCCCTTTAAAGGGGCTTACAGAAAGCAGTGCAGAGGTGCTCTTTGAAGGGACTTACAGACAGCCGGCAACAGCCCATGGAGGGGCTTTGAGATGGCCCACGGAGGGGCCCTGTGAGGGTCCATGATGCTCCTCAAATAGTTATGGGGGGTGTCATGGGGATCATATCACTGAGCAAAACCAAGAAGAAAAACAAATTGTGATTTATTTCTTTGAAACAGACGTACACACAGTGGATTACAATATACAGGAGAAAACACACTTACTGGGGGTTTGGGCTACAAAAGTAACCTTTCCTAGTTGAAATGTCCATAAAACAAAGCCTTTACGTTGACTGGGACTTAACCGAAAAGTCCTGAAACTCAAATCGGCATGAAGTTTCTGACGCCACCGCTGTATCTCTTCCGGAGATGCCCAAATCCCTTGATCGGGAGAAAATACCAAACGTCCTGGTACTCTTTTCGATGTGTAGTTACAGCCAAGACTGCTACGTTCCTTTCTCAGAACTTGGCCCCGAAAAGTGGGACTTAGAAAATGTCTTGACTTGAAAATCTCTGAAGGCGGTCGCTGCTATTTCTCCAAGAGCATCTTTTGGTGAGTTCAAATTTGCCACTTCTGTCTTGGCGCTTAGAATCTGAGGTCCAGATTGGCTTCTGGGTTTCTTATAGTATTTCAGATTCATTCATGAAATACTACAACCAATTTGAGTCTGGGAATTTTACAACCAGCCAATCAGAGGGCTGCCAGTCTTCCAAAGCCAGGCAAGCGGTTCTTCTGAATGTAACGAGGGCATGCGTGAGTTTGCCACCTTAGCGACTTGTTATTCAGAAGCCAACCGTTGGGTTAGGTGCCTCCAAGTCTGGGAAGGCAAATGCTAGCCGCGATGGCTGGAATTGTTTCCCGGACGTGGGTACTCCACCTAACCATCCTGCCCAAATGGCTTTAACACTTCTGGCAGCATTTGTAGCTATTTAAGAACGGACCTAGGGCAGACTCAGTGGCACCACAAATTGGTAGCCCACTAGTCCCCCTCAGAGGACCGTCTTAAAGTCCCAGCTTATAAGTATAATACATTTACAAACATCTCCGTTTAATAAAAATATACTTTTACACTTTTACCTTGTCTAAGTCTTTTGGGCTATGAGCGGTAGAATGGGACTATATACTTTCATTCCCACTAGCCATATCCCCCACACACTGTAAACCTGACTTAGACTGTCAAAACCTTATAGCCACATTGGCTATTAAACATTTTATAAAACATTACAAATATTTCCCATTTTCTTCTAAGTCCCACAGTGAAACGAAAAGATGCTTAGCTCCAATCCCAGAACTATACAGTAGCTCCTTAAGGAAACCTAATTTTCTTTAGAACCAAAAAACGCTTAGGCACATTCCCCGGGCTGTATCTCTTTCTTTTACTTAGGTTTCCTAAAACCTCTCGCAACTTAATATACAGTTGGAGAAACCCCCTAGAACCTCTATACTGATTCTGGGGTACCTAGGCCTATACTTGTAGGACATACTAGGAATAAGCAGCTGCACAGCCGTGAAGTTGTAAACATGTTTTTCCCACCTGTGCAGTTATTGATATCGGCTGCTAGTCCCCGCCCACCAGGAAGGCCCTGATTGGCTGTATAGCTAAACAAGTCATTTTTGTTTACTTTACTGACTGTTGGCTAGCGGCATGGGTCCCCTGACACACAGGCCCAGGACGGGAGTACTGGCTGTCCCCCCCTGTCAGCAGCCCTGGTTATATTATAATTTTCCAATTCTGGCTCAAACATTATTCATAAGTATCTCAGGGGCTTGGTCGTGATTGGGAGAGGTATTTTCTTTGCAACTCTAGGGTTTTCTGGTTTAGCTAGGTACATAAATTCAGTTTTGGTTAGATTTATTTTGAACCCAGCAAATGATCCAAATCTCTCAATGATTTCTAGAATAGCCGGTAGACTTTTGTCCATTTGTGAGATAAACATTAATATATCATCTGCACACATGGCCAGCTTCAGTTCCAATGATCCAACTGCTACCCCCTTTGAATTCCTTCATTTGTCTAAGGCTGCGCTTATACAGTCACCAATGACGTCACCCGTCGCCGTTGCAATTGCAATAGTTGTAATTTGTCTTTTGGAGACGTCGCTGGCTACAAAGTCAGTGACGTCAGCAAAGGGAAAGGAAGACGGGCAGAGAAGCTCCCTGATTGGCTTATAGCCAGTCACATGTGGAGAATACCACTGACTACCAGATTTTTGGTAGTGCTGTTGCTCCGTCGTGCCGTCGCGTCCACTATAGGCGCCAGCGATGGCGACAATACATTTGTTTTAACGCACTGTCGCCGTTGCCGGCACTGTAAGCGCAGCCTAAGGCCTGGGACCCGCTGCGCTCGTTGGTGCGGGCGGCAATGTCGCGAGTTCCCCACCAGCAGGGGAATCCTCGCGAGTTGGTCCCGGTCCCCACTGGCTGCACAGCTGACTACACGCTGTGGCGCGTCAGCCGCTAGGAGACACCACAGAATGGTGTTTCCTAGCTTAGACGCGTCACGTGGTGTGGCTGTGAGCCAATGGGGAGGGGAGGCTGCGGGAGGAGGAGAGGCTTCGGGGAGCGGGGAGGAGTGTGGAGTGAAAGCAGGTGAGTGCCTGTCTGTATATGTGTGTGCCTGAGTGCCTGTCTGTGTGTGTGTGTGTATGAGTGTGTATATGTGTGTGCCTGTCTGTGTGCGTGCCTGTCTCTGTCTGTGTGTGTGTGTGTGTGTGTATGAGTGCGTGAGTGAGTGCCTGCGTGTGTGTGTATGTGTGTGTGTGTGTGTGTGTGTGTGTATGTATGAGTGCCTGCGTGTGTGTGTTTTTTTTACTTACCTGCAGCCCATGGCAGCCCATGGAGGGAGGGGGGGGAAGAGTAGCGGGTCCCTCCGCTCAAGCCACGCCCCCCCTCCCTGTCAATCCTCCCAGTCAATCCTCCCAGTCAATCCTCCCAGTCAATCCTCCCACCTCCCGCTCCGGCCCCTCACGTCATGGCCGCGCCCCCTCACGTCATGGCCGCGCCCCTCCCCCCCGACCCGTTTGGCCACGCCCCCCCCCCGCTCCGAGAAAAGCATCCTGTAGACCGCAGATTGCTGTACAGCGAGTTGCACGCGCCGCCGGCAAGCAAGCCAGCCGTGCGGACGCGTGCAACGGTACCTTAGCCTAAGCTATTGCGCCAGTGGTTCGATTGCTTCATTGACTAAATGGGGTGAAAGGAGACATCCTTGTTATGGGCCTCTAAACAATTCAAATTCTTCTGATGAGTGCTGCAATTATTTTGGCCTTTGATTGGGAGTACATTATACTAAGCATGTTAGTGAAGTGGCCTTTAAATCCAAATCTGCCTAACGTATCCAGTAAATGGTCCCAGTGTATATTATCAAAGACCTTTTAGACATCTACTGATACAATAGCTTTTTCAGTTAATTTGTGTGTATTAATCCAATGTATTGCTGTTATTACCGTCCATGTGTTGCTGTTATTACTGTTCTTGTATTGCTGTTATTACTGTTCTTAGATTATTAACAGTTGATCTACCCTTTACAAATCCTGATAGATCCATATGTATAAGTTTAGGCAATGTAGTTACTAGGCAATCCGCTATTATGGTTGTGTATAATTTTATGTCTTGGTTGATTAAGGTAATTGGGCGGAAAGACTCCGATTGCTAATCTATGTGATTTTGCTTGAATTTAGAAATGTTGCCTCTTTTAGCATTTTTGTTAAGGTTTGTTGCAACAGTCTCACTTCCTCCAGGTTAAGTGTTTTTGACATATTCACCTGTCAGGCCCTATAGTCCCAATGCTTTCTAATATTTAAGATATTTTATTGTTTCTGTTATTTCTTATTCTGTGATTGGGGGGTTCAATAATTCCATCTGTTTGCATGATTTTTAGTAGCTGTATGTGTTTAAAAAGTATTATTTCCCTCTTCTATTGCGTTTTTTTTTTGTAAAGTTGTTTATACTGTATAAATCTTTAAATATTTCATTTATTTTTGGTGGGTCACACGTTATCTTTAGTGTTTTGTCTAGTAACTTGGTGATGGGTGTAGAGTTTCTAAAATGTTTAAGTAAACTGCTTAAAAGCCTGGTCATCTTGTTCCCATACCTAAAGTATTAGTTTTCGTTACACTCCTTTTGTCATATATATATATATATATATATATATATATTATGTGGTGGTTGCTGGGGTTAGAGCTTGCCGGGATTGCGTGTTCATTAATTGCCAAATGGCAACAGTTGTTTGGAGGTTGGTGGCTAATCTTCGCTGGGTTTAAAGTCACTCCTCCCCACTTAGGACCTGCATGGTGGTCATGCCATGACATGGCTGCAGACTTATAATGCGTTGGCTAAAGGGTTTAACTAAATGGCCCTTACTAATGAGAATACAATCATTTTTTACTATGTATATTCTGCCACACTGGATGTAGCATTGTTTTTTTTTTTTTGTCTTTTGTTGTACACATTTGGCAACGCTCAGTAGCACTCCTTCTGACACTAATACAGTATATACAGTATACGATGTGGTGGGTGCTGGTGTTAGAATTTGCAGGGACTTTGTGTTCTTTCATTATACACTTAGACTTCCTTTTCTGGCCTGATTGTGCATGCTTCCTTGCTGTGTAAATACTTTTCTTTGTTACTTTGCGTATGAGAGAGTTTAAATTCCCTGTATTGCTTTAGTGAGCTCGTTACTTGCTATGGCAAATTCAGCTTGACAACATAAGAAATGATATGGCCCCTCATCACCATCTTTGATGCTTCCCAATATAATAATGGGCCTTCGGTGTGTTGCTGGTTTATTCCAGCATCATTTTCCCATCCATTTATCAAATAGCTTTGGAAGTTTTCATTACTGCTAAATGATTGGGAAATCTCCATGTGTTTGTACCCTTATTCTCAGTTCCCACCTTTATATCTAGCTTTACCACTGCACTGCATGGTCTGATATTACAATCTCTCCTATCTGTGGGTCAGTGACTTTTCCCATAAGGTGTGGGCTGATAAATATGCAATCTATTCTGG
The DNA here is from genome assembly GCF_040206685.1 of Ascaphus truei. Lineage (NCBI taxonomy): Eukaryota > Metazoa > Chordata > Amphibia > Anura > Ascaphidae > Ascaphus > Ascaphus truei. Next base: position 529,068,295 of record NC_134483.1, read on the forward strand.
AGAAAGTGGAGTGCATAACATGATTGAGCTTGCCCACACCCCTTACTCCTCAGGAAAGCCCCTCGCCTCTCTTCCTGCTGCTGTGATATCTTTTTGTGACCCTTCTCTTCCTCCTTATCTCTATGTACGTCTCTTTTTTTTTTGTATGGTATCAAGGAGAAAGAGATCAACATTATTTAACATCGCCTGCAGGTTACAGACAGAAGTCATTATTTTCACAATGTCTTTTTCTCAGACGTCCGGTGTTTGCCCACCTGGATTTATGGTTAGTGATTGTCCCTCATAGAGACTGCGTTCTCCGCCGCCTGATTCCCCTCTTTCGCTGCCCTCTGCTCCACTGTGTTGTTTTCTTGTTGCCTCAATGTATTTCTCTGCTTCCTTGTGTAAAGTAAACATTTTTATCCCAGAGTCAGTAAATATTTTAAGAGGGACAGGATATGTTAGGGAGAAGTTTTTGTGTTGTCTGAAAAGTAACGTACAGACCTTCCCAAATTCCCTCTGTTTTTGGGACACTGTCATTGAGTAGTCTTCGAAGATCATTATATTTTTGCCTTCGTAAGATATCCCATCTGTTTCTTTATGTGCTGTCAATAGCTTTTGCTTGTCTGTAAAGTTGAATATACAGTATGTGCTATGACAGGTGTCGCTCTTTTTTTATCCTGTTCTGGATGTATTGGTCCTATTCTGTGCACACTTTCCACCTTTTTAGGCATTTCCTCTGGGTTCAAGCCTAATGTCTCTGGTAGCCATTTTGTAAGAACCCCTTCAGCTGCATCTGTTTGAAGCTTTCTGGGACACCTACTATCCTCAGATTGTTGTGACGTGACCGGTTCTCTAGGTCAGGGGAGCGCAAACTATTAGAATTGTACCCCCTTTGTCTTCTCCCCCCCCCCCCATGCTCGCGCCCCCCTCACCTCTTGTGTCGGTGTCAAATGACACTCGGGGTCACGTGATGTCACGCCATGGCGGCAGTCATATGACGTGATGTCACATGGCATTGCGGCGTCATTTGGGAGTTTCAGAGGTTCTCAGCATGATTTCGGGGTTTGCAGGTGGAAGTTAGGTGCTGCAGGGGGTCCCCATATGCTACGTGGACTAAGGATCTGGCTTGAGAAATGCAGAGAGTCCCACTGAGTTGCAGAGGCCTGCTGGCAGTCGAGGAGCGCAGACTGTCCTTGTTCTTTATAGTGGACCAGCAAGACCCCATGATGAGCTACACTGATTTTGGAAAGTTTTCCAGCTGGTTGTGGAGGTATGCAGGATATTGCAGGTGAGTTTTGGTGCCTATTGCAGCTTATTTGGGCTAATTTTGGGGTGTTTCCCTCCAGGGCTGATCAGAGCTGTTCCCTATGTTTCTCTCCCTGTCAATGCCATAACTGGAAATCATGTTTTCTTTCTAATGCAGCCATTTGTGAAAATGTTTTTATCCAGTGCATTATGTGTTAATCCAGTGCATTATGTGTTAATCCAGTGCATTATGTGTTTATACAGTGCATTATGTGTTTATCCAGTGCATTATGTGTTTATCCAGAGCATTATGTGTTTATCAAGTGCATTATGTGTTTATCCAGTGCATTATGTGTTTATCCAGTGCATTATGTGTTTATACAGTGCATTATGTGTGTATCCAGTGCATTATGTGTTTATCCAGTGCATTATGTGTTTACCCAGTGCATTATGTGTTTATCCAGTGCATTATGTGTTTATCCAGTGCATTATGTGTGTATCCAGTGCATTATGTTTTTATCCAGTGCATTATGTGTTTATCCAGTGCATTATGTGTTTATCCAGTGCATTATGTGTTTATCCAGTGCATTATGTGTTTTTCCAGTGCATTATGTGTTTATCCAGTGCATTATGTGTTTATCCAGTGCAGTATATGTTTATCCAGTGCATTATGTGTTTTTCCAGTGCATTATGTGTTTATCCAGAGCATTGTGTGTTTATCCAGTGCATTATGTGTTTATCCAGTGCATTATGTGTTTATCCAGTGCATTATGTGTTTTTCCAGTGCATATGTGTTTATCAAGTGCTTTATGTGTTTATCTAGAGCATTGTGTGTTTATCCAGTGCATTATGTGTTTACCCAGTGCATTATGTGTTTATCCAGTGCATTATGTGTTTACCCAGAGCATTATGTGTTTATCCAGTGCATTATGTGTTTATCCAGTGCATTATGTTTTTATCCAGTGCATTATGTGTTTATCCAGAGCATTATGCTTGGGAAAGATTCAGATAAAGATACTGAGCTTCAAAACCACCATTTAATTTTCTCAGGGGATTGTACCATTCAAAGGGCCTTACAACTTATCAATGCTACTGGCTTCCTTAGATAGATTCAATCACCATTAAAGTAACAGTTTTAATAATTTGTCTCATTAAAAATTAACATGTATCACTTCTATCAATTTAACCAGAGTTCAACAGAACTATTATCAAATGAACATTTTTTTGGTATGTCCCTCTGATTCTACTAATTATTATGACCCTCCCTTTTTATTGTCATGTGATATTGTAGCGTATTTAAGTTAGTACGGTATGTATCGGTTCTGCCCATGGGCGTCCGCAGGGGGGGGCAGGGGATCCTCCAGGGCCACAAACAGGGGAGGCACAGGGGGGGCAAAGGGTACTGCTTCCCGGGCCCCGTGGGTCAGGCCGGGCCCCCTGCGCGGCCGGGCACCAGTTAATTAAATAAAATTTTTTTAAAAAGTTTAAAAAAATCACGACGATTCCCGGCGGTCCTGGCGCGCATGCGCAGGGCAAGCAGGGCCCGCTTCCCCCCGCTCCCGAAGTGGGACTGAGGGGGAAGTACAAGCCAATCTCCTCTGCGGCCCACTCCCCCTCCCGCTCCCAACGTGGGATGGAGGGGGAAGTACCAGCTCCTCTGCGGCCCGCTCTCCCTCCCGCTCCCAACGTGGGATGGAGGGGGAAGTACCAGCTCCGCTGCGGCCCGCTTCCCCCCCTTGGCCAGCTTCCCGCGCACCAACCTCCCACGTGCCCCCCGGCCCACCTCCCGTGGCCTTGCCCCCCCCAAGCCCACCTCCCGTGCCCCCCCCCCGAGCCCTCCTCCCATGCCCCCTCCCAAAGCACACCTCCCGTCCCTGGAAGCTGCCGCGGGGATATCTGGGGCAGAAGGGGATATCGGGGGCAGGAGGGGGAAGCGTCCGGCAACAAGCTGCACCCACCCAGTCAAGGTAAGTCACCCCACCCAGTCACTGTCACCCACTGGATCTGTCACCCACTGTCACCATAACCCACTGTCACCGTCACCCACTGTCACTGTCATCCACTGTCACCGTTACCCACTGTCACCATTACCCACTGTCAACGTCAACCACTGTCACTGTCACCCACCCACCCACTGTCACTCACTAAGTCACTGTCACCCACCCAGTCACTGTCAAGTCAATGTCCCACCCAGTCACTGTCACTCACTCAGTCACCCAGTCACTGTCTCCCACCCACCCACTGTCTCCCACCCACCCAGTCACTGTCTCCCACCCACCCAGTCACTGTCTCCCACCCACCCAGTCACTGTCACCCACCCACCCAGTCACTGTCACCCAGTCACTCTCTCCCACCGTCATTCACCCACCCACATTCAACATTCACCCACCCACCCACTGTCATTCACCCACTGTCATTCACCCATCCACCCACTCACTCACTGTCATTCACCCACCCACCCACCATCATTCATCCAAACCATCATTCATCCACCCACCCACCATCATTCATCCACCCACCGTCATTATTCCACCCACCCACCGTCATTCAACCGTCATTCACCCACCCACCCACTGTCATTCACCCACCCACCCACTGTCATTCACCCACCCACTGTCATTCACCCACCCACTGTCATTCACCCACCCACCCACTGTCATTCACCCACTCACCCATTGTCATTCTACTGTCATTCACCCACTCACCACCCAGGCAGGCAGACACATGTCTTTTGTTGAAAATATAAAAATAAACAGGTTGCATTGTAATGTTTTATTCTGTATCACAATAAGAAAACAGTTAAGTAAAAGTTGCGCTCTAAAAGATATTTTTTCGTGGTAGGTGCGCTATGGGTTCAGGGGGGAGCTATGGGTTCGGGGGGGGGCCTGCTCCTTTCCTTTGTCCTGGGCCCCATGATTTCTGTTGGCGGCTCTGCCTGGATCACTCGCAGTCCTGGGCTGTTTTTGGCATTTATGGCGCCGTACAGTACGTTAACGGCGCTATAAACGCCAAAAACAGACTGGGTGGACCAGGACGGAGGTGGGTGGACCGTGACGGAGGTGGGTGGGTGCCCTTGGCGCCGCGGCAGGCAGCTAGTGGTAGGCTAGCCTATGCTGCTACGCAGGAGGAAGCGCAGCGCACTGTCATTGGTAGCACTCGGGAGTGATGCGGCTCTCATTGGTAACACTACCTACCAATGAAAGCCGTCTCACTCCCAAGTCGGGACCAATCTGTGCCGCAGCCGGGACCGCCATTGCCCCACCCACCCACTGTCATTCACCCACCCACTGTCATTCACCCACCCACTGTCATTCACCCACTCACCCACTGTCACCGTCACCCACTGTCACTGTCATCCACTGTCACCGTTACCCACTGTCACCATTACCCACTGTCAACGTCAACCACTGTCACTGTCACCCACCCACCCACTGACTGTCACTCACTAAGTCACTGTCACCCACCCAGTCACTGTCAAGTCACTGTCCCACCCAGTCACTGTCACTCACGTCACCCAGTCACTGTCTCCCACCCACCCACTGTCTCCCACCCACCCAGTCACTGTCTCCCACCCACCCAGTCACTGTCTCCCACCCACCCAGTCACTGTCACCCACCCACCCAGTCACTGTCACCCAGTCACTCTCTCCCACCGTCATTCACCCACCCACATTCAACATTCACCCACCCACCCACTGTCATTCACCCACTGTCATTCACCCATCCACCCACTCACTCACTGTCATTCACCCACCCACCCACCATCATTCATCCAAACCATCATTCATCCACCCACCCACCATCATTCATCCACCCACCGTCATTATTCCACCCACCCACCGTCATTCAACCGTCATTCACCCACCCACCCACTGTCATTCACCCACCCACCCACTGTCATTCACCCACCCACTGTCATTCACCCACCCACTGTCATTCACCCACCCACTGTCATTCACCCACCCACCCACTGTCATTCACCCACTCACCCACTCACCCATTGTCATTCTACTGTCATTCACCCACTCACCACCCAGGCAGGCAGACACATGTCTTTTGTTGAAAAAATAAAAATAAACAGGTTGCATTGTAATGTTTTATTCTGTATCACAATAAGAAAACAGTTAAGTAAAAGTTGCGCTCTAAAAGATATTTTTTCGTGGTAGGTGCGCTATGGGTTCAGGGGGGAGCTATGGGTTCGGGGGGGGGGCCTGCTCCTTTCCTTTGTCCTGGGCCCCATGATTTCTGTTGGCGGCTCTGCCTGGATCACTCGCAGTCCTGGGCTGTTTTTGGCATTTATGGCGCCGTACAGTACGTTAACGGCGCTATAAACGCCAAAAACAGACTGGGTGGACCGGGACGGAGGTGGGTGGACCGTGACGGAGGTGGGTGGGTGCCCTTGGCGCCGCGGCAGGCAGCTAGTGGTAGGCTAGCCTATGCTGCTACGCAGGAGGAAGCGCAGCGCACTGTCATTGGTAGCACTCGGGAGTGATGCGGCTCTCATTGGTAACACTACCTACCAATGAAAGCCGTCTCACTCCCAAGTCGGGACCAATCTGTGCCGCAGCCGGGACCGCCATTGCGCTGCGGTTATAAATGATGCCCCCCCCTGAAAAAAATTCTGCGGATGCCCATGGCTCTGCCCCAGTAGTTCTTGGTGCCCCCTTCATAAGTGTCATTTTTTAAGTGTCTGTGGAGTTAAGCTGGAGTAGAATGGGAGGTGAACAGGAAAAGAAGAACTGGATTGAGCGCTTTAACAACAACTCTGCCACTGTGAGAACTTAACTTTTAAAATGCTCTGACGATTTATGCACAGCTGAAAGGCTATAACTTTATAAGCTGCTGTCTAGCCTTTAGTGCTACACTGCCCTCTCAGGCCTGATTTATACATCTACTGTTTTAAATCATGATCATCATATCCTGCAATACCTGGGAACTCTCTCCCTACTACAGATGTAACTAAATTACCTGTCCCCAGGGCCACAGCCACCCGCAGTCACGTGACCGCAGTGGTCACAGCACAGGAGGATTAATTCTGTGGAGGGTCCCATTAGGAAGCATGAACCTGCCCGCAGCGTGATCACAACATACACTATCTCCAGCATCGCAGACTTTTGCTTCTTCAACCATGGCACTGGTTTCTCTCTCTGTGCAACTCTTTATTGCTGTAGGGATATCTCTCCTAATCCTTGCTAAATTAAACAATCTCGTGTTCATGGCGCAAAATGAACGAACAGTGCAGTAAAATGTGCAAGATAACACAGTGAATATAAATAAACACTGATATCACGTATACTGCAGCTCCATAGAACTAAATCCTCTGGGGTGGACACTCCTTGTAGACCTCATATGGAGAAGAAAACACAAATGCATGCAATATATTGTAGTGCATTAACATTTAACTTTGTACAGAAAACAATACAGAGGGAAAGGGACAACTCACACTTTCCCCGCTGATAAAGAGCAGAGAGTGACTCTGGGCGCACTCCAACCCTTCTCCCGAATCGGCATCCCGGCGTGCGCGTGCACATGTGCTCTCCCTGGTTCGCGTCTCTCACTCGCGCCTGGGATCACTTTGCCTGCTTAACACGTCAGCCGCATCAGCCAGCTAGATTCCTCACGGAGATGGTGCAGCATTGGTACTGTGGCCTCAGAAGCGCAAAAAGCCCAACGCATTTTGTCTGTATGTCGACATCTTCTGGGGTCATGCTGAGTGCTCTCTGTAACCTACCTATATACTTAGCACCATCATAAGATAATGGATACAGCTGCCTTGTCCTAACAATGGTCCAATAGTGATTTATCTTGTGCTAATCAATCTACATAATTAATGTTAGTCTCCAGAAATGCAGCTGCCTCTAATTAAGTGGTGCAAATATTGATTACAAGTTTTTATACATTGGTAATAAAATTCACAATTGAACACTGTTTAATACATCTTTCAAAATAACATAAATAAATATAATGCATTTAAAATGAAATAATGCCCTTTATTTATACAAATAAAAGCCCTTTCCTACACATATACAATAGTTTTATTCCTGCTGGAAAGATAAAATTAAAAGAGAAAAGTGATGTTTAAATCAGTTCAAATCCAGATACTGTAGTATAACAACTCCACTTGACACTTGGTGAGTCAATGATTAAATTTAGAACCTTTTGAATATAAACAACGATATAAGAATTAATATGACTACAAGGGTTTGAATAATGGAAGTAATTTATATTGAACAACGATATTAGAATAAAATATAAATAACATATATATATAACAAAAAATATATATTTATATATATAAATAAATAATCTATTCAAATGAATATATTAAAAATGAAAAAACCTTCACATATAAAAATATTATCTATAAAAATTATTGTAAGAAGTTACAAAAATTATAAAAGGGACAGAGATAAAAAAATCATGTGAGAAAGGCATTTATATCAAATTCTACTTTTAGTCCTAGAGGTCTCAACGTTTTCAATTTATGAATCCAGAGGCTCTCTTTTTGGGAAATAGATTGTACTCTCTTTCCTCCCCGGGAAACCGCAGGTGTTTAGGCAGCATTTGATTTTATCACGGTATCTTATGTTTGTTGCGCCTGTTTTTTTGTTTCTCCTAATTCTTGACGTGGCCATATACACGTCGGCCATGTTCATGCCTCTTTACCTCCTCCTCTCTACCTGGGAACCGATTTAACTTAATACATATTTCTTGTCTCCATTCCTTCTCTCTTCCCTTCTCCGTTGCCCTCTGGGCTGTTCACTCTCTAACGAGGCGTACACAAGCTCTTCTGCTCTCACTCTCCATCTCTAGACTCTAAAATAAACCTGGCTCTGACAACAGGACTCTACTGTGGAGGCTGCCTCCTATAGTGGTCTCTCCATCTCTCTCAACCTCCATATCCCAATGGCCGCGGGGGGAGGGGTAAGTCTCCTCCTCTCCTCCCACTAACAATAGCAACGCACACTATTTCTCCATCTGGTTCTTTCTCTTACTTTGAGGTTCACGCTGTCCAACATTTCTAGAATTTCTCCGCACATGGCACTCATAAACAGACTGCCTACCTCTATATCCTCTACCTCCACCTTCGTCGCTGACTTTGAATTCTGTCTTTCCTTCTTTCTCTACTTTGTCTCTCCAATCCTTTTACTGGGGGACTTCAACTGTCATATTGATGATCCCTCGGTCTCCTGGGCATCTCCCCTTCTCTCTTTAACTTCCTCCTTTGGCCTCCACCAATGTACCAATTCCAGCACCCACAAGGATGGTCACTATTTATACTTGTCTTTACTTATTTTCCTCCCTTCGCTCTTACGTGTTCTACTCGCTATTCTTGAGACCTTGGCTCCATTGACCTCTTTGCTCTGGCATCTACCCTGAACACTAACCTCTCTTCTCTCCTGAACATAACAATCTTATCAATTAGTACAACTCTATCCTCTCCTCCTCTCTTGATCTAGATGCCCTTTTTCTGGACCGGCACATCCATTCTTTTAACCCAAGGCCTTTCTCTAAATTTACAAACACACTGCCTTTGCACTTGCACTTGCTTCTCTGGACGCCTATGGAGGAAATCTCACACATGCTGATTTTCTGCACTATACATTATCCTTTCTTGTTTTAACTCTGTTTTTTCAAACAACACTACTTTTCCTCACTCATCAACACTCATCATAAATACAATCTTTTCTCTGTATTTGACTCCCTCCTCTAACCTACTCCTCCCACTTCCCATGCTTCCTTCACTTCTTCTCAAGCCTTTACTGACTACTTTACAGGCAAGATGGATACTACCACAAGGAGATTCCTTATATTCCTTCCCCCTCCGCTCTGCTTCTACCTAAACCTCATTATTCCACTCTTGACTCAGTTTCTCTAGTTACAGAGTTGCAAGTTTCTAAGGTAATTTTCTCTTCTCCCTCTACCACATTTTGGATCACCTGCAACATTCTCCTCCTTACCTCCAAGGTTCTCAATTCATCTCCTCACTATATATCAACTTTGATCTCTTGTTATGCCTCTGCTCATCTCATGCTCTCTACCAAACTGTCTTCTTTCCACCCCTCTACTGCTTTCTTGTCTTAAAAATTTTTTAATTGAAACTTCTTTACCGACACCTACCATTTGAAAATTTCCCTGGCAGTAAATTGCCTTGAAGGTGACTGAAGTACAGTCCCGGAAGTGACATCACTGCTGGCAGAAGAGGCCATCAGTGATGTCAGTGTTGCCAGCTCCCACCAATCACCAGAGAGGAGGAGGCGGACACACACACACAACCAAACTTCTGTGCCCGGCTCCCCCGTGATCTCCTGCTCTTCGGACGGGAGCTGCGAGATCTGGGCGCTGTGGTCCCGCAGCTACGCCGGTGGGAGGTGAGAGGGGGGCTGCTCCGGGTCAGGGAACTGGGCAGCTCGTGTCCGGTAACGTGGAGGAAGGTGGCGGCGCTGGATCCGCTGGATGACACAAACACTCTCTCCCCGCACGGAGCACACGGCGGCGCCGTCACCCACCTCACGCCATTTGTGTTTTGATTTTTCATTAAAAACATCACCATCACAAATACAATTTCTGTGACAAAACAGTGACAAAAGGCAAAGAAGTTTCACTTAAAATGTGCGTGCTTGGCACACACACTTTTTTTCCTCTCACTGTCCCTTGCCTGTTGAACTCCCTCACACTCGGTATACGCCAAGCAGCTTCTCTACCCACCTTTCAGCCAAACCTTAAAACTCACCTGTTAAATGAAGCATTTCAGTAGCCTACGTTGACCCACCCACAGTTGCTTCTACCAATCATTGTGGTCAACCACTGACATCTACTGCACGTATCCCCTCATCTGCTGTCTGTAAGTCTCCCAACAGACCACTTAAGTTGTAGTAAGCTCTCCGTGGCAGGGATTTCTTTTCCTATTTTCTGATTGTGTTTGTTTCACTTATTGTATTATAATTCCCTGTATTGTATTCTCTCTTTTATAAAGCAGTAATTACACTGGGTGCTATATAAAAAAAGATATACATACATTATCGAGAACATTGGATTCAAGCATATCATCCACTACTTTTGTTTTTCTGTGTGACTAATTATGGTACTATAATGACAGTACTTTACAAACAAAGGAACAGAGCTAAGCTAACAATTTTCATAACTGGCAAATACAGTAGAGATGGGTGAATTTTTTTGGGCGAATTTGGTTCGGCAACAGATTGGTCGGTTCCATTGGTTTGCGGATTTCAGTGGATCGATCTCCAAAAGGGCGATTTGCGGATTTTCAAATTATTATTACCAAAACACTCTGCGGATTCCGCAACCCGTGGATGGATTTGTAGGATCCAATCCGCCGATTCAGCAATCCGTTGGCGAATTGCTGAATCCGCGGATTGGATTCTACAAATCCATCAACGGGTTGTATCCAATGGCGGATTTTGATGAATCCACACGGATTAAAAGCAACCAAATCCGTTTGTGGACTTTACACCGCAAACCAGATTTTTTTTGGGGGGGGGGGCGTGGGGAATTAGACAAAATCCGGGAAACGGATTTGGGTGGATTCACCCATCTCTACTCGTAAATAGTATTATCAACAGAAGACATTAGTTACATATTGTAAAACTCCTCCAAACTTTGGTTGCTGCTTTCATGCTTTCAGTAGATAAAGGGACTTCAAAAATGTTGTGCATACAGTAGCAGTGAGTTAAATCAAGCAGGGCCTGGAGTGAGTATTCAAACAGGTCCTTTCCTGTTCACAGTACTATAAATGAAAGAAAATATAGCCTTTTTTGTTAGCGTAGACATGCTTCTGTAATCATTTTCTGTTCTTGTTCTCTAACATCCCAGAGGAATCCAGTAATATTTAGGGGATTTTGCATGAGCGTATCAAACAGTTGCTACATTCTTTCTGGTACTTTAATAAATGAAAATTAGGCATATTCTATGGAGAAATGGAAAGAGTACTGTACATAAAAAGAGTTAGAGTCCGACTGCTTTGTGTCTGCTGTGTTTGCCCATGTGAAGTTCACACAGTGGAACACTGCAGCAGGCTGTATGCTGCATATGAATTAGCTTTGGCAGCTGATTCATGAATCAAGCAGTTGAAATAATTGGTAGCCAATCACAGCTCAACTTTTTTGTTTTTCCATTCCAGCTAGGGTTTAAAGAGCAGCAGGAATAGCCATGCATTACTTTGAGATGTGTTTCAGGTTAAGGGGGGAAATCCCTGGGATGAAAGGGAATTAACGACAGGGGACATGTTTAATAGTAGGCGACTGTTTAAAAGAAGTAATTCCGCATAATGTTTTGTGTTTTAACATTTCCATTCTAAACAAATGCTTTGGAGGGGTTTTACAATCTGTAACTAATGTGCTATGGGGGTTAGACTTTTTGACAGTGATCAGAATTGGTAGCTTAGCTCTGTCGCTTCTGCTAGCAAAGTAAGTTTGGTGCCATCGTTAGTCAAATTGATGAACGTCAGTAGCTTGAATGCTTGAATGCAATGTTCCTCACAAGAAGAAATACATTTTTCACAAGTGAGGAATAAGTAAGACTGGGACTTTAAGGGTGATTGAACCATTCAGGCATTCACACTCCCAGCCCTACCTCTGCACAATCCCACTTACTGCTTCCTCAACGCCAACTCCTTCAATTAATGAGCCTTCTATCCGAAACACACCAACCTTCTTACCCCCTGTACTTTATGTTTAAACTTAACCTCCCTTATAGATTGTAAGCTCATTGGGGCAGGGTCCTCCTTACCTCCTGTAACAATGTATGTTAGGGTTATTGTGTTATTTTGTGTTCTTTTGTCCTTCAACTCGATTGTACTGTGCTACGGAGTAGGTTGCCGCATTGTAAATAAATGCTAATAATAATAGATTATTAAAAACATTTTCAGGTCTATGTATGAAGAGTTCCAAATTGAATTTTTAGTTTTAAATTTACTGAAGAAAACCAAGAAATATATAACATTTTAAATATAAAATGTATAACATACGTTATTTTTTACTATTGTGCACCTTAAGTTTTTTAGCCAGGTATATTGGCCCAAATACGTGTGATCCCAATGACACCCAGATGTAAATAGCATGTGCTACAACAATTTGTTTACAGTATGTACGCCAAAATAAATCACTGAAAGTGCATTCAAAACACACACCAAAGTATATCTGCCGTAAATTTTTAGTCAATATTGTTAGTGCAGAATTAGAAGTGCTTACGTTTCTATATATTAACAATGTTTTCTTTTAACCATAACCCAGATGTTTCTTTTTCACAGTATGTATATAAAATATAATAAACTAAAAATGGGTATTTACTTACACTGGTCAAAAAAGGTAAAATGCCCATAATCCTGTTTTAAATGAAATTGTATCAATCAGGTGTGTAACACGATGCATTTTCAGAACTATGTGTCATATGCAAGAAGTCACATAAGGACCTCCAAACCAAGAAGTCACATAACGACCTCCATACATGAAGTCACATAAAGACCTCCAAACCAAGAAGTCACATAACGACCTCCATACAAGAAGTCAAATAACGACCTCCATACCAAGAAGTCACATAACAACCTCCAAAACAAGAAGTCACATAACGACCTCCATACCAAGAAGTCACATAACGACCTTCATACTACATACCAATCACATTTTATTAAATAATGTACTTTTCTTTTAGTACTACAATGTTGATGGAATAAACAATTTCAAAGATCATGTTGGTACAGGTTAGTACACAAGCCCCTTTTATGTTTGACCCACAAAGTTTAATTACCTTTTAAAAAATCCACACTAACCACAGCTGTCCAGGTACTCTATGTTGGAGCCTTGCCGCAACTTTACGTTTCGGACACATGCTATTGTTTGTGATTAATAAACTTTACTGATGTTACAATTTCTCATTTGGAATGGATGTGTCTTTAACATTTAGAATTTTACATCACATTTGATGGATGCCTGGCAATGTTTAATTGACATACCACACATTGTGCCTGGGGGCTGGGACTAGGGGTGACCCAGACTCCTTCCTGGGTCTAAACATTTTGACATTATAGTAATGTATGTATGTTACCAATTACATATGTATCTCTACCCCCAAAAATAGTTGTGCACCCTTGGGAGTGTGTAAAAATCAGGTTACACTTATCTGCACACCGGTAAATTAGCATGTTATTTGTGGAACACATGATGAAATATTTAACATTAAAGGTAAGTTTCATTCAGTTCATGAGTTGTTTCTTTGTCCTTTGAGTCAAGGTCATTTTAACAGAGTTTCCACGGAAATAGAAAACAAATCAATCTCTGAAATATTGGCAGGATGGCTATGTAACATTTCTTTGCACCTATTAGAAAATGTGTTTCTACTTCCCTGTGCTTGCCAGACACAGAGTCAAAGTCAGCTGGAGACCTCCTGTACCAAACGTAGAAAAGATTGTTTCAAACTTTTATGGTGGAATGCCACAGAATTTTTTTTTTAAATCTTACAACATTACAGGGGCACATAAATGTCAACGTCTAACACAGCTAAACAAATAAGTCAGCAAAGGTTTCTGTGAGTTTGTGGGGGGAGGAAGCACCTTTACAATCAAAATACAGTTCTGAGAGCATGGAACATTTCACTGAGCAGTCTAGAACTCTCTGAACGGTCTGCTTATCATGGGCTATAAATAGCTATAAAGAGGCCTTTAGGTCAGGGGGGAAGGAATAAAAGAAAGTGTCCTGCGGCCTAACTGACTCGCATAGTCACTATAACCTACGGCACGTGAATACTTTTTTCTTCAGCTTTCCTTATTAAAAATATGTAAACGTCACAGGTATCTCTCCCCACCCATCCTCTCTCTCCCCTATCCCCTTTATTTCTCTCCCTTCTCTCTCTCCCCTCTTCTCTCCCCCACCTATTCCCCCCCCCCCCAAGTCTCGCTATATCCCCCTATTAACTTGCTATCTCCCCCTTCTCTAGCTATCTCCCCCTCTCACCCCCCATAACTATCTCTCCTTCTCTCTCTTCCCACAGCCTTTCACCCGCATTCTCCCCCCTTCTCTCTCCCCCACATAACTCTGTCTCCTTCTCTCTCTTCCCACCCCCTGTCACCCGCATTCTTCCCCCCTTCTCTCTCCCCCTTCTCTCTCCCCCTTCCCTCTCCTCCTTCTCTCCCCCCTTCTCTCTCCCCCTCTTCTCTTTCCCCTCTTATTCTCTCTCCCACCTTCTTCTCTCCCCCTTTTCTCTCTCCCCCTTTTCTCCTGAATTCTTTCCCCTCTTCTCTCCCCCTTTTCTCTCTCTCCCCTCTTCTCTCACTCTTCCTCCCTACTCTCGCTATCTCCCTACCCCCCATTCTCTTGCTATCTCCACCTCCTCTAGCTATACCCCCATTTTCTCCCCCATAACTCTCTCTCCTTCCCTCTTGTCCCTCCCACTTGCCTCCCCCCTCTCACCCGCATTATTTATCCCCCCTTCTTTCTCCCCCCTTATTTCTCCCCTTCTCTCTCCACCTTCTCTCTAACTTTCTTCTCTCTCCCACATTATTCTCTTGCCTTCCTCTTCACCTGCATTCTCCCCCCCTTTACTCTCTCCCCTCTCTCTCACCTTTTTCTCTCTCTTCCTTTTTCTCTCACTCTTCCCCCTACTCTCGCTTTCTCCCCCCCCATTCTCTTGCTATCTCCCCCCTTCTCTAGCTATCCCCCATTCTCTCTCCACCCCTTTTCTCTCTTCCCCATCTTCACCCGCATTCTTTCTTTCCCCCTTCTCTCTCTCCCCCTTCACTTTCTCTTTCTCTCTCCCTCCCTTCTCTGTCTCTCCCAGCAACTTTCTCTCTCCCCCTTCTCACTCTCTCCCCCCACTTTTATCGCTCTCTCTCCCCTTCTCGTGCTCTCCCTACGTTTCTCTCTTTATACCTCCTTTTCTCTCTCCCCTTCATTCTCTCTCACTCTCTCTGTCCCCCTCTTTCTCCCTTCTCTCTCTCACGTGTCAACGCCAAGTGCATATGCCGACCACACTGATCACATCACGCCTTTCCCACGCCCGCTGCCCGTCCCTTCCCTCACCGCCGCCTCATCTCCAGAAAAGAAGGGCCGATGGGGCGGGGCAGTAACGCCACCTTTCCCACCCCATAGAAGCTGCTGCTCTGTGCTGCACCCGTGTGTGCTGCCTGGCCGGACTAAAACGTTCGGCAGGTTACATGCGGGCCTTATGTTGGCTGCCCCTGTTAGATATAAAGGTTAAACATGGTTGTGCACTATCTGGAATTCTCCAATCAGCAAAAAAAAAAGTGTTTTACTCACATGCTAATTTCTATGTCTAAAATTGTCATCAAAAAACTGGTTCCCACCAGTAGTCCTCAGTGAAACTCCGAAGCTACAAAGACACTCAGATGATCATATGCAGATGCACATTTCAGGCACTGCAGGATTATTATTATTATTATTATTATTATTCATGTTATTATTATTTTATAAATAGCATTTACTAATCATTTATTTTAACCTTGGAATATTTGTTACTGTAAAACTCTAAAGTTGTTTTCTATTTCCAGTTAAATATTAAACTCCGATCTGCATTATGTTCTGTGTGAGTTGTGAGCCCCTTTACACAGCAATCTGTTTGATATATTCTGTGGTATTTGTAATGTCCTCTTTAATGTTCTGCTTTCACTGTTAAATTTGAAAACGTATTAAACTTATTGAACTGTGGAATTACCGTTAAAATGATTGAATGTTTGCAGCACGTTTGAAAGTCATAGTCTTAATGTTAACATCAAATTATTACAACACAAGGGAATAAGACGGGTGTTTCACCCATTCCATGCACCCTAATGATGTGTCATAAAGTTCCAACTATGCACCTCTCACAATCCTTTATGGGCCAGTAAATCTACATTTTCTGGTTTACAGTAGACTGGTAATATAGTGGTAGACACTTAAATAATATATTTTTGCACCTTCAGTAACTATATTGATTAATTAATCCTATCTGTACACTGGATATGGTGTATTGCACTCACTATTAACAATATATAGGAATACATTATTTTCTCTGACTATTATTATTTGCTTTTGTATTATTAGTTGCACACTACTATCATTAATGTATCTCTCCTGCTGCTCTCCTCAACCTTGACCACATTCCCTCCCATCTCCTGAAACCTCTCGCTTCTACCATGACCCCCATCCCCACTAACATCTTTAACTCATCTCTGTGCTCTGATGCTTTTCCAAGCTATTGTTAGACCTATTCTTACTGTAGTGCCGACGAGTATTCTAAAACAAACCTGGGGCAATACCCAACAAGACACAGGTACATGCTGGGTACATGCTGCAACATTTCAGTTACATTTCTGCAGACAGACTAATGGCCCATCAGATTAACAGCGGGGGTCCCTGGTAGTCCCATTCAAACTGAATGGGACTGCCAGGCACCTCTGCTGTGTTAATCCGATGGACCATTACTCTCCGCAGAAATGTCACTGAAATGTTTGTAGCATGTACCCAGCATGTACCTGGTGATAGCCCCAGATTTTCCAAGGCAAGTTTAAGGCAAGTTTTAGAATACTCGTCGGCGCACCTGTAAGAATCACACCTAGACCCTTCTAACTATCGCCCTATCTCCCTCTTTCCTTTTGCTTCTAAACTTCTGGAATGTATTGACGCTTTATATACAGTACTGTATATATATATATACAATACTTCACTATCTTAACGCCCATAAACTACATAATAACCATCTCGAATTAGGCTTCTCCACAGCATATTCTCCAGAAACTGCACTCACCAAAGTAGTTAATGACCTCCATATTGAAAAAGCTAAAGGAAACTACTCCATTCGGATTCTTCTTGACCTCTCCTCAGCTTTCGAATCTGTTGACCACCCTCTTCTCCTACACATTACTGACTCCCTTGGCACCCACAGTACTTCCCTCTCATGGTTTTCCTTCTATCTCTCTCACCATTCCATTGGTGTCTCTTGTGC